>NW_023604295.1:98069991-98291453 GCF_014898055.3 Talpa occidentalis
GGGAGATCTTAGAAATTATCTTCAAGTTGACATACTACAAAACATAATTCCCTTTAAATTAAAAGTTTGTCAAATAATGACTCAATTTAGGAAAACATAAATTTATATTCTTCATAATCGTAAACATAATGTAGGAGCAACATTATTTTATTTGATCACTAAACCTATAAATATTTAGGAAAAACATACCCAAGTACATTTAACTGTTTGCTTTCATTATACTTAACAGTGATAAATCAGAGAAGACAAAGCTATTTTTAGTAAACCCTCATTAGTAAACTGGTCTTTTTTGCCAAATATTTATTTTAATTATGTTAATTTGTGTTCTTGAAAGGTTTCTGAGTTAGCTTCAGGAAGAAAACTTCTAGAACATTTTTTTAGCACATTTAAAGTATTAGAAGTTTATCTTGGGGGGGTTTATAGAGGCACTTTATTGTGTTAAGCAATCAGAATACAGCTCCTTTTATTAAAAAGACTTTGTAATCTAATTTAATTATACCCTCCAGATACAGGAAAATAAACTCACACATTGAGAGGTAGCAGCTTTTCCAAATTGTAGACATTGGGAGAGCTTATGAATTCAATTCTACAGTTTGAGTCACAGGTCAAGTGACACAGACACAGAAATTTTAAAATCAGTTCACCATTTTGTACATCAAAGAGAGCCATTCCCTTCCAGTAGACATGAATTTTCTAATTAATTTGCATTCAAAGTAGATAAACACCTAAGCAAACAAAAATAAATGGAAAAGACTAGTAAACCAGATTTTCTGTCATCTATCACCCACAGAAAATAGATAAGTCGCATTTCATCTGCACAGATCACCAAATGGGTGGACCATTTAGCCAAGTATCTTGTCACTGCTGTCACCAATGAGGTATAACTTATAGGGTGTAAGTGATAACAACCAAAACACAAAATTAACAAAGAAGGGAAAAGGAAAAACAGAGAATGTGGATTGAAAGTTAAAGTTCTGGGCCTCCCCAGTGGCACAGCTGTGGAGCGCTGGGTTGTGAAGCTGCCCGCAGCCTCTACAGCGCTGGTTCGATCCCCGGCTGCTCCCCGGCCACCAGAGGAGGGTCCCACGTGGCCCGCAGACCTCTCCTACCGCCCGCTGCTCCCCTCAGCAGTGTACTTCAGTCCTTCTGCCTGCTCTGCTCCCTGCTCTGGCTCTGGTGAATTCTCTCACCCTCCTGCACTCCTGACTGTACCCAGTGCTTGTATAAATATATTAATTAATTAAAAAAAACACACAACAAATTAAAAAAAAAAGTTAAAGTTCTATTGAGACTTGGATTCATCTCTAGGAGTGAAGAAAAAAATGTATGACTTCACCTAAGTTGCTCATGAATAATGTCTCTGGGCTTACCCGGCTATGTCAGTTACCACTCATCCAATGCATCTCCCCTCAGCAGGAACTCGAAAATTGTTAAAAAGACTTTTTTTTTTAATGAAATCATAACTCTCATATAGATATAAAATGAACACTCAACAAAGATTTTAAATTTACTCATTAATTAGTGAGGAAACCAGTAAGATGTTGCAATTGATTCAAATGAAGATCTGATTAATAGATTTATATTCTTTACCAGTTTTCTTTTTGAATTGTCATGATCAGGAATCAATTGCATGCTTATAGACTAGAAACATCTACATTACCATCAGTTTTACCATTAATTCCTAACTACAAAATTTGAATATAGCCTAGTCAAGGACAACCAAAGGCAAAGATAAACAAAATGGGTAAACTGGACAGACCACCCAAAATATTTTTTGCCCATTTCAACTTGTCACAATTTTTCACAAGAGAATAAAATGGTATAAATCCACAAAAGTGAAGAAAGTTAAATAGCAGTTGAGCAAAGGAAAATGTTGGGAAAGTGGTAGGATGAGTGGTAACTGGACATGGCAGAGTTAAAAAAAAAAAGAAGAAGAAGATATCCAAAAGCCACAAAGGAATAGGCCAGTGAGAAGCAATCCAATTTATTCACAGAACCCTTGAACACTAAATGTCCCAGGAGGCAAGGGTGAAGAATGAAAGTAAAAGGATCAATTATACATCAATAAACTGAACCACTAGAATCCCAAATTTTCATCTCTAGCTCACCCAGAAAGTTGACTATGCCCACCTAAACCCATCAAAAACTAGAGATTTACTACTGTCCCAGTGGACTTGTAGTTTCAAGGACACTAAGTCCAGCACAGACAACCCCATTGGGTGCAACCTAAGCAGGAGGACTACAATAAAAGGATGAAGGGTTTCAGGACTATATCTTCACGAAAAAAAATTCTGACTGTACTTGATTCTAGTGGGAGTGATTTTACACTATATTTGAGAGTTTGGGAAGAATTAGTGAAAAATCAGTGTTTGGGGCCTATTAAAACCAACAATTTCAAATAACTAACTAAAACTGAGGAAAATGTTAACTCCAGGAAAAACAGAGGAATGGAAATATAATCACAGTAAAGGATTCAGCTCAAATATAGAGAATTTTTAAATAGTCAAATAATATAAACACTAAGTATTGACCTGACCAAAAAATTGAATAATATATAGTCATGTATCACTTAATGACAGATGTTTTGAGAAATGCATCATTAGTCAATTTCCTCACTGTATGAATGCACATTCACAGTGGATTTTGTATACTTTGGAGCCTGATGAACACAACAACATGAGATTAAACCAAGCACAAGGGAAAAATGAAGCTATGAAGAGATGCAGTAAACATAAGATGTATAAGGCTGCTGCCTACAAAATGCTAAGACATTAAGACAACTATGATATCTTAATGGATTTTGGGAACCACTATCACTTATGTGATCTTTTGTTGGCCAGAAATATCATTACAAGGAGCCTGACTATAGAGAAAGCAAATCGTGACATAAATGCATATATGTAAAGGGACGGAACTGCTATAAAAGTGCTAAATTTACTTCAACATTTATTGGTGGTAGTCAATAGAAAATATCCAAAATTCATAAAATGAAGAAAAGTGATCTATCTATTTAGAAATGTGGAGGCAAGTGTCAGAGGAATAGTTAAAAGGTGAAGTTCACAGTTGTTTCTGTGAACTTGGTGTCTAGAGATGGGACAAAAGACTTCTACTTTATCTATAAGCCTTGTAGTATTTTGTCATTTATAACATCTGCAAGCACAGTTTTGAAATAAAAAGTATAAAAATATGAAACAATATAATAAAGGCAAAAGGCAAACAAGGACTGAGGGAAATATTTTTAATAGCTATTGAAGATTAGTTTCCTTAATATACAAAAAACTCTTTAAGTCCACAAAAGACCAGCAATCCAATTTAAAATGAAACAGGACATAAAAAAACATCTCACAGAAAAAGAAAAAAGCTCATCAAAATTTGAAAATGTGCTTAATTTTACTAATTATAAGGAATATTTATCCAATAATATAAACACTGAATATTATAATTTTAAGAATTTACATTAAAACAACCAAACACATTTTTACAAACATATCTGATTAATGAAGATTTTTTTAATTATTTCTAATACACAGGGTTGTCAAGAATGTGATAAAATAAGAACTGTCATATGCTGGGATTATCTACTTGGAAACCACTTTGACATTTTCCTGTAAAGTGCCTAAAAACATATGTATAAGATAGATCGGGTCGCTTGGTTTGCAATTACAAGTAATAGTAAACAATTTGACTGGATCATCTAAATTAATGGCAGCGATTGTATAATAATCAGTGGGCTACTACGCAGCAGTCAGAAAGAATGAGAAAGTTCTCTATTGCTATATAAAACTTTGTCAAAGTAAGTTCAAAGAAAAAAATATGGACCCAAGTTTGTTGTATTTGACTTGTTGGATAAAAAAGGCAAGCGAGAAAAACATCTTTATATTTGATTTTAGGGATATAAAGAAGCTCTGGAGACACACGAGAAGTTAATACAAAATTTTTCTTGTTTGACAGTAACCACAGTGGGAACTGAATATAGGTGAGACAGACTGTAGGGCAAGGAAAAATGTCAGGCTTTTCTTCCCTCCTGCCATCAGGATAGATGATGGATCCTTGCGGTCCTGAATGCATGTCTGATGGCGGGCACCTGGAGTAGGGTGTGGGCATAGGTAGATGGGATTCACCTGGGCTGAGACTGTGCTTTTAAGGGCGGCATCATGGGGACGCCAGCAGAAGCCGAAAGAGAAGCTGAGAGAGAAGGCCAGAGAGCCCGGATAGAGTGAAGACTTGCTGGGGGCTGGGAGGCCTGCCAGCCTCCCAGTCCCCCAGCACCCCTGCCTGGTGAACCCCAATAAAAGACCTGCAAAAGCCACTAAGGACTCTGACTCCTCCTTTACCCGGTCTGCTGGATATTAGAAAACCTGCACTGTGTCCTGTTCCTGACCCTACACAGACTTTTCATTGTATATTTTTTCATATGACTTGAATTTCAAACATTGTGAATGCTATCTATTCAAAAATGCAATAAAATGTGAATAAATAAGAATGAAGCGGATCGTACAACTTGATTTCCAGGATATATCTGATGGAAATGTCAGCCATTCTTTAGGTCTAATGTAAAGAAAGGTCAATGGGAAGCAGTTTCCTTTGGGCGGGATTGCCAAGGGCAGTTCAGGGATTGTGGGCAGAGAAGCAAGCACAGCCCCTTGGGAAGAGGTGGCTTGAAATGACCCAGCCAGCTCTCAGCCTGCTTCCCACTCTTAGTTAAGGAGGGAAGTGGGGGAAGGAGGCCAAGAGGCTTAGAAGTTTCTCCTTCCTGGGCCTCAGCACTTTGATCCCTCTGGCGCTGGAAGAGTGAGGGTTTGTCACCTGCTCTGCTGGTCTGCTTTCTAGGAGCAAAAGTGCACAAGGGCACAATTTACATAAAAACTAAAGCACCACCCAGCACAACCTGGTAGGTGAAGGAACTCCCAACTTTCTTCCTCCTGCAGACTCCAGGTGAAGATTAACCCAATGACTCAGGGTCTGAGAGCATCTGGGTCTGGGGGGTGGGGGTGGCTACCTCTGTCAGCAGGTGGAACAGATTTACCTGGCCCCTATAGCCTCACAGCTGGGAAATATTTCATCTAGTTCACATCCATGGTTGTGATGGGCAACTTGCCAGGTCAAGGTCAGTGCTACCTGTGCTCCTGGCCAGTATCCCAGCAGTAGTCCAAACACAGCTCCTAGGGGCTGCCTTAAGGCTAGTGTGGACACAAAGGCGGCTGTGGTCAAGGCTCTAACTACTACCTGTTTCTCAGGCCTGGCTTTCCCCAGTCCTAGGGGCAAGCATTCTCACAATGCTGAGGCATTATTAGGACCAGAAAACTTTCTCTGGCCCAGCACCTTTAGTCACCCTCTACTGTCTCTTTACACCCAGCCCTCATGGGAATTTGGTATTTGTTTGTTAGTTTTCTAACTCCCTGTATGGCCAGGAACAGGGCACTGAGCAGGTTTTCTGATCCAGCAGACCAGGTAAAGGAGGAGTCAGAGTCCTCAGTGGTTTTTGCAAGTCTTTTATTCAAATTTATCAGGCTCATGGAAGGCAGGGGTGCTGGGGGGCCAGGAGGCTGGCAGGCCTCCCAGCCCCCAGCAAGTCTTCACTCTATCTGGTTTCTCCGGCCTTCTCTCGTGTTCTCTCGGCTTCTGTTCGTTCTTGGCTTCTGTTGGGGTCCCCGTGACGCCGCCCTTAAAAGCCCCCGTCTTAGCCCAGGTGAATCCTATCTACATATGCCCATAACCTATTCCAGGTGCCCGCCATCAGGCATACATTCAGGACCGCAAGGATCCATTATCTATCCTGATGGGGGGAGTGCAGAAAAGTCTGACATTTTTTCCTTACCCTACATTCCCCCACTTTTTTGTGTATATAATGTCCTATATAGGATTCTCACTTCTTGATGGGTATAAGAATCACCTGGGGAGTTGATAAGGCACAGAGACACCTAGCATTCTTAAACATGAAGAGCCCAAGTTCACCAGCTGACTGTGCTAGGACCAACATCAGAGAACCATTGCACTAAACTCTTCAACACTATACAATTTAATCGTCAATTTAGTCCTTCAATTAGAAAACAAGATGTCATAGGCCAGCGAGAAGAATATTTGAGTTTATGCCTGCAATCTTTATACTAGCTGTATGGGATATGGGAGTATGACCTGCTCTCCTGGCCAGACTCCTGGGAGCAGAATAGAAGGAGCACAAATTACATAAAAGCTGAAGCAAGGCCAGGCTGCCCTGGTAGCTGAAGGAACTCCCTTCTTCCAGGATCTCCAGGTGAAGCCATATATGCTGGAGCATTTTGTTTCTTTAACAAGCACATCCAGTTGGGCCACACATGAAAGGCAGCCACAGTGGGCAGGGGCATTGCCCAATAGGAAGGAAAGGTGTGAGCCCTGCAAAGAAGCTTAATGAGCATCCAGCAGATGGCATTTGCCTGCTGAGGAAATACCTTCTCGCATCACGAGGAAGGAGAGAGCAAGGTGGAGTTGGGCAGGCCTGGGCCAAAAAGCTGCCTGACCTCAGGCACCAGCCAACAAGCCAGTTGAGAGTCAACTGAGGAGTCACCCAAAGGACACAGATGCCAACAGTCAGACCCTACTGAGGACTTCAGGAAAATACTGGGGGACATTTGCTGTTCTTGTTCTTACTTGATAGATTGCTCTCAGACCCAGGCTTCTTGTACCGCCCCATCTACACTCTTAGGGGGGTGTCCAGAAGGAAAGATTCTTGCAACCTAGAAAGATCACTGATGAACTTTCCCAATCATAAGAGGCACCCAAGGGACTCCACAAAGAATTACATAGATAAATTCATATTCACCCAGGCAACTGAGAAGTAACTTGTCAGCATGAGTAGACAGAGTGAAGGGGTCTTAGGATAGAACTTTTGAAATTGGGGTCTTGCTGCCTCTTCACCTTCAATGAAGGTGAAGGGGACAAATACCCCTGAGCTGTTGAGTGGCAAGTGCTTTCGCTTTCCACTGGCCCTCACTTTTCCTACAAATGACTACTGCCCCCATCTTCTACACCTTCAGGTCTGAGACTGAAGTGCATGCTGAGGCTGTGCTTTGTTAAGTACCTATGCCTGACAACTGTACACTTGCCAGGAGCTTGATCCATGATTCTGTTCCACATCCACTCATGTAGAATAAACACATGCAATGTGCCAGGGACTTGGGTAAGAGTTTTGTGGTTTTTTCTCCTTTAACTCTTACAACAAGCCTGAAATTCAAAGCATGAATCTGATTCTGAAAGAAGGTGAGTGTCCACGGTAGCAAAACCTATATTTTAAAGTTGGTGTGACCAGTGCTTGCTTCAGCAGCACATATACCATAACTGGAACAATACAGAGAAGATTAGCATGGCCCCTGCGCAAGAATGACACGCAAATTTGTGAAGTGATCCATATTTTTACAACAAATGCCAGCCAAGAATACTCTATCCCACAAAGCTTTCCTTCCTCTGTGAAGAAAGATAAGGACCTTCCCAAACAAACAGAAACTCCGGAATTTCATTACGACTAAACCCCCAATCCAAAAAGTACTACAAGGAGCCCTAGAGCCAGACTAACAGAGGGATGAAAATAAAACAAGACCAAAAATGAAAAAAAAATTACTAAAAAAATAAATAAATAAAACCAGAGAAAATCAAACAAAATGGCAAATACAGATGCTAACATATCAATATTAATTCTAAATGTAAACAGACTAAACTCTTCAATAAAAAGACACATAGTCGCATGGCCTCCCCGGTGGCACAGTGGTTGAGCGCTGGGCTGGAAGCTGCCCACAGCCTCTGCAGCACCAGTTCGATCCCCGGCTGCTCCCGGCCACAGGAGGAGGGTCCCACATGGTGCGCAGACCTCTCCTGCCACCTGCTGCTCCCCTCAGCAGTGTACTTTGGTCCTTCTGCCTGCTCTGCTCCCCGCTCTGGCTCTGGTGAATTCTCTCAGCGCTTCTGACTGTACCCAGTGCTTGCATAAATAAATAAATCTTTAAAAAAAAAAAAGACACATAGTCGCAGGCTGGATTAAGAAACAAAACCCAGTTCGAGGCTGAGAGAGATCAACATCGTGGTGGGGAAAAGTGAGAGTAAATCCTCCTATTAAAAAAAAGTCAATAGAGAGGAAAAGTGTCAGGTCCCTACGAGAACTGGGATACAGAAGATTAATGAACAGCTCTGGCAAACTGCCTGAAGATGAAAGTTATCATGAAAGAGGACAGATGAGAAGGGAGGAAAGCTCAGAACCCTTCTACCCTTCCCCACCCACAAAGTTGGCACTCTCCAATCAACAGAGAGAAGATTAAAAAAAAAAAAACAACCAACAAGAACTAACTACACATCAAGCAGGACTTTAAGTGGAAAGGAACTATTTCAGGCACCGCACCCAATGAACTGGAACTGTGGAGAACCATGCAGGAATCCTCACGGAGGTGAGCCAATGGCTCACGGTTACCATTAGAGGAAAACAAGGACTCTGTGGAGACCTACAAATAGACCAAGGCTAGCCTGTAAGCTTGTGCGGAAAAGCAGCTTGCTCAAAAAGCATGAAAAGCACACGGGGATCCTGGATGGTAGCTGTCCAGGTCCCTGCACCTGCAACCAAGGCTTATAGAGACCCCTTATTGAGGTGAATGTCCCTCAATGAGTAATCAGAAGCAAGGGGCCAGGACATGGGAGCAGGGTCCAAAAGTCGCCATTTCTGTGGACTCTGAACTGGGCTGCATCTTGTGTCCTGGATCTGAGGGCTACGGAGCTGAGACCCGGGGCACGAAATTCAGGGCATGGGATCCCCACGACGGTGGGGCACAGGGCAGACACAGCACCCCCATGCCATTGAGGCGCTCCACACCACTCCCACTCTGTTCCCCTGGACCCACAGGGATAAAACAGTTCTGGAAGGACACTAGGAAAGATCTCTGGCACCACCTAGCAACCAGGAAAAAAATCACCAACATCCTCCTAGTTGGAAACCAGGATCCTGAAAACACCCTCAGGCCCTGAGAGAAGGAGGGCCATGCAAACAGGGGTAAGGAGGGAAAGAAGCATGGAGCGAGACCCCATCTTGGAATTGGGAACCACGCGCAGGATCCAGGGCATGGGACGTGCCATAGCAGCGGACACTGCACAGGGTGACATCCAGTGTTTTGGATCTGATAGCCATGGAACTGAGACCTAGAGTACAGAATTCAGGGCACGGGATCCATACAGTTTTGGGCACAGCACCAGATGAACTCAGGGCAATCACAGCACCCAGCTTGAATAAGAGCCCCTGTGTTGAGGTGCTCCCCTCCACACCCCTCCATTTCTCAGAGAACCACTGGGAAAAAACAGGTCAGCTAGTGCGGGTCTCTGGTGCCACCTCGTCACCAGAAAAAAATCACCAACTAGCTGATTTCCTGTTGGAACTGAGTAAATACAGATGGAAGGAACTGTCAGGGACTGTGCCCAGCAACACAGCATCAACATTCTGGTGGAGTTTTGGCCAACAGTGCTGGTCTCAGTCTGGTAAACAGTTTCCGACACCCCTAAAGGAGCACTCCAAAGAGATGCCTGCCAACACCAGTGGCACAGAACTAATTAGAAAGCAAACAACACGGAGAAGAAAAAATATAAATAACCAAGCAAGCCCAAAGGAGGACACACCACAGAAAGAAATAGTCACCAGAGCTCAACAATGACATGGAAGAACTTCTCAACCTATCAGATAGAGAATTAATGATCATCATGATTAAAAAGCAGAAAGAAAATGAAAAGGAAAAAATGATTTGAGACAAATAATCATTGAACTGAAGAATAAAATTGAGACATTAAGAAAGGAAAGAAAATAAATGCAGGAGATTAAAGACTACTAGAGGAGAAAAAGAACTCTGGGAAAAGCAATGAAAACAGAATTGATGAAATGGAAGAACTGATCAGTACTATGGAAGATACAGAAATAAAAAGAGCCAAAAGAGAAAAGGAGAGAGAAGTGCAAATGAAGCAGTATGAGGAGACTCTTAGACAATTATCAGACTCCATGAAGAGAGGAAATGTAAGAGTTATAGGCATTCCAGAAGGTGAGGAGAGAGACAAGGAACTGAAAAATTATTCAAGGAGATAATTGAAAAAAAATTCCCGGCATGAAAAAGGAGACTAATATAGACATACAAGAAGCGAGAAGAATTCCCAGTTACCACAATGAAAAGAAAACTACAGCAAGACACCTAATAGTAAAGCTTACAAGAGTCCAAGTCAAGGTAAAAATAATGAAAATGGCAAGGGGGAAGAAACAGATAACTTATAAGGGAAAACCAATCAGGTTAACTTCAGACTTCTCAGAAGAAACATAACAGGCAAGAAGAGAATGGAGTAACATATTCAGCAAACTTCAACAGCAAATGCCAACCAAGAATACTTTACCCTGCAAAGCTCTCTTTACAAAGAAAAAATATGGACCTTCTCAGACAAACAGAAACTCCAGAAATTCATTAAATAAACCCCAACTCCAAAAAATTCTACAAAAAGTCCTACAACCAAAACCAACAGAGGATGAACAAGGACAGAATAAAGCAAGGAATAAAATCACAAAAAAGACAAACAAAATGGCAAACACAGATGCCAACATATAATATTAACTCTAAATGTAAATGGATTAAACTCATCCATAAAAAGACACAGAGTAGCAGGCTGGATTAAAAAAAAGAAATTCAACTTTCTACTGTCTCCAGGAAACACATTTAACCACAAAAGATAAACATAGCCTTAAAGTAAAAGGTTGGAAAACAATCCTACAATCAAATGGACCGAAAAAGAAGGCAGGAACAGCCATACTTATATCAGGTGAAATAGACTTCAAATTAAAAAAGGTAAAAAGAGACATAAACGGACACTACATTATTATCAAGGGGACAATAAATCAGGAAGATATAACACTCATCAACATATAGTCACCAAATGAAGGGGCACCAAAATATATTAGACAATTATTATCAGCTCTGAAAACAGATATTAAAGAAAAAATATATATATGGGAGACTTCAACACTCCACTCTCACCAATAGACAGATCAATGAGACAAAAATTAAAAATGAACAAAGACACTAGAACCCTAAATAAAGACATAGAACTCATGGACTTAACAGACATCTATAGGACACTGCACCCAAAAATATCTGAGTACACATTTTTCTCAAGCAAGGATGGATCATTCTCCAGAATCAATCACATACTGGGCCACAAGCAAACTTCAACAGATACATGAAGATCAAAATCATTCCAACTTTCTTCTCCAATCATAAAGGCATCAAGCTAGAAATAAATCATGAAAAGAAAACAAGGAATCCTCCCACTTCATGGAGATTGAAATCCACACTACTGGAAGACCACTGGACTAATGAGGAGATCAAAGAAGAAATTAAAAAATACTTTGAGTTGAATGACAAGAAGGACACCAATTTCCCAAGTATATGGGATGCAGCAAAAGCAGTCATAAGAGGAAAATATATAGCAATAGAGGCTCACATCAAGAAACAAGAAAGAACTCAAAGAAACAACCTAATCTCACATCTCAAAGAGCTAGAAAAAGAATAACAAAAAGAAAAAAAAACCAAAACCAGTAGAAGAAAAGAAATAAAAATCAAAGCAGAGATACATGAAATCAAAACTAAAAACACAATCCAAAGATCAATGAAACCAAAAGTTGATTCTTTGAAAAAATAAACAAAATAGACAACCTCTAGCCAGGCTCACAAAGAAAAAAAAGGAGAAAATAAATATAAATAGGATTATAAATGAAAGAGGAGAAATCACAAAAGACTCAGTAGAAATCAAAAAAATAATCAGAGATCACTATGAACACTTATATGCAAACAAATTCAGCAACCCAGAAGAGATGGACAAATTTCTAGAATGGTATAATCATCCAAAGCTGGACAAAGAAGAAATACAACACTTAATCAGATGAATTACAAGCAGCGAAATTGAGGCAGTAATAAAAGCACTCCCCCCCAAAAAAAGTCCAGGCACAGACAGCTTCACAAATGAATTCAACCAAACGTTCAGCAGTGAATTAGTGCCTATCCTACAAAAACTCTTCAAAAAATTGAAAAGAAGGTATACTACCAAATATGTTCTACAAAGCCAACATTACACTAATACCAAAACCAAACAAAGACAGAACAAAAAAAGAATAATACAGGCCAATCACCCTAATGAACACTGATGCAAAAATCTTCAACAAAATCCTTGCCAACAGAATCCAACAATGCATCAAAGGGATAGTACACCATGATCAAGAGGGATTCATCCCAGGGGCACAAAGATGGGCTCAACACACGAAAATCAGTAAGCATAATCCAACACATCAACAAAAAGAAAAATAAAAACCATGTGATCATATCAATAGATGCTGAGAAAGGATTTGACAAAATCCAACATCCATTTATGATGAAGGCCCTTAAATTCTTGGGATACAAGGAACATGCCTTAACATGATAAAAGCCATATACAACAAACTCACTGCCAACATTATTCTCCATGGCGAAAAGCTGAAGGCTTTTCCTTTAAGATCGGGAACAAGACAAGGTTGTCCTCTCTCACCACTGCTCTTCAATATAATACTCGAGGTCCTAGCCTGGGAAATAAGATGAGAAAGACATACAAGGAATCCAAATAGGGAAACAAGAAATAAAACTATCACTATTTGCAGACAATATGATAATATACATAGAGAACCCTAAAAACTCCACACAAAAACTACTCAAAATAATCGACCAGGTCAGTAAAGTAGCAGGATACAAAATCAACACACAAAAATCAGTAGCCTTCCAATATCCAAACAATCAATCAGAAGAAGAGGAAATCAAGAAAACCATTCCTTTTATAATTGAAAGCAAAAAAATCAAATACTTGGGAATAAACCTAACAAAAGAGGTCCAAGACCTATACAAAGAAAATTATAAAACACTGTTAAAAGAAATTGAAGAAGACACAAAGAAATGGAAAGACATCCCCTGCTCATGAATTGGAAGAATCAACATTATTAAAATGGCCATCCTCCTAAAAGCAATATACAGATTCAATGCTATTCCAATAAAAATCCCAATGACATTCTTCAAAGAAATAGAACAAATACTGATGAAATTCATATGGAACCACAAAAAACCACGAATAGCCAAAGCCCTACTAATGAAAACAAAAGGAAAAAGGAGGTATCACACTTCCAAACTTCAAGCTATACTACAAAGGCAGAATAATTGGAACAGTTTGGCATTGGAACAAAAACAGACACACAGACAAATGGAATCGAATAGAGAGCCCAGAAATAAAGCCACACCTATATGAACAACTAATCTTTGACAAAGGAGCAAAGAATATGCAATGGAACATGGATTGAACAGTTTGTTCAATAAATGGTGCTGGGAAAACTGGGCCTCCACATGCAAAAAAATGAAACTAGACTACTACCTCTACCGTGCACAAAAATCAACTCAAAATGGATTAAATAACTAGACAAAAGGCCTAAAAACATAATATATATAGAAGGAAATATAGGTAAAACATTACAAGACATACATCTCAGAAGCATCTTTAAAGACTCATCACCCAAAGCAGTGATAGTGAAGACAAAGATAAACAACTGGGATTACATCAAACTGAAAAGCTTCTGCACAGCAAAAGAGACATTAACCAAAACAGAGAGACACCCCACTGATTGGGAAAAAATCTTTACACTCCATTCAACTGATAAGGGACTGATCACAAAGATATACAAAGAACTCACAGGACTCAACAAAATCAACATAAACAATCCAGTAAAGAAATGCGCAGAAGAACTCAAAAGACATTTTTCCAAAGAGGAAACGCAAATGGCCAACAGGCATATGAAAAAATGTTCAGCATCCCTTATAATCAGGGAAATGCAAATCAAAACCACACTGAGATACCACCTCACACCAGTTAAGAATGGCACATCAAAATAACAAGCAACAACAAATGTTGGCGAGGATGTAGTGAAAAAGGAACACTCCTGCATTACTGGTGGGAGTGCAAACTGGTCCAACCACTATGGAGAGCTGTCTGGAGATTCCTCAGCCTACTAAAAATAGATCTTCCATATGATCCAGCAATTCCACTCCTAGGTATTTACCCAAAGGACACAGAAACATTAATTCAAAAGGACACCTACACTCCTACACTTCCACCCACTGTGGAAAGCTGTCTGGAGGTGCCTCAGTCTACTAAAAATGGATCTACCATACAATCTGGCAATTCCACTAAGGGATCTACTCAAAGGACTCAAAAACAGTGATTCAAAAGAACGCCTGTACACCTATGTTTATTGCAGCACTATTTACAAGAGGAAAAACTTGGAAACAACAAAAATGCCCCAATATAGAAGACTGGATCAAGAAGATGTGGTATATATACACACTGGAATATTATTCAGCAATCAAAAAAGATAAACTCATGCCATGTGCAGCAACATGGATGGAGTTAGAAGGAATTATGACCAGTGAAATAAGCCAGTTGGAAAAAGAAAACTATCGAATGGTTTCACTTATAACAGAAATATTGGGAAACCAAGTAAGACATCAGTGTCAAAAATAATAATAACAGTACAAAACACAACAAAGCAAAAACAGACAACTATACACCAGAGTCATAGTGCAGGGGAGGAGGAGGGAGAGGGATCAGACAGAGGGAGGGAAGAGCACAGGGGACTCTGTGATGGTACACTGGTGCCTTGGGGAAGGAAATTCTATGTGGAATCAATCTGAGGGGGTGGGGTAAGCAAATATTGTTTAAAAAAATTTTAAATGATAAATATTAAAATAATAAATAAATAAATAAATAAATAGAAACAAAACCCAACCTTTTGGAGTCTCCAGGAAGTGCAACCACAAGATAAAAACAGACTGAAAGTAAAAGGATGGAAAACAATCCTACAAGCAAATAGACCAAAAGAGAAGGCAGGAACAGTTATATTTATATCAGATAAAACAGATTTCAAGCTCAAAAAGGTAAAAAGAGACCCCAATGGTCAACATTATGATCAAGGGGACAATACTTCAAGAAGAAATAACACTCATTAACATATACTCACCAAACGAAGGAGCACCAAAATATATCAGACAACTATTATCATCTCTGAAAACAGATGTCAGAAAAAACACATATGTAGTAGGAAACTTCAACATACAACTCAACAATGGATAGATCAAAGAGACAAAAACTAAGGAAGGACACTAAAGCTTTAAATAAGGATCTAGAGCTTATGGGCTTAACTGATATCTATAGAACGCTAAACCCAAAAAAATCTGAGTACACATTTTTCTCAAGCACACAGGGATCATTCTCCAGGATCGATCACATCCTGGGACACAAGACAAACATCAACAGATACACCAAGATAGAAATCATACCAACCATCTTCTCTGACCATGAAGGCATCAAACTAGGAATAAATCAAAAAAGAAGGCAAGGAATTCTCCTACCTCATGGAGATTGAAACCCACACTACTGGAAGACCACTGGACTAATGCAGAGATCAAAGAAGAAATTAAAAAATTCTTTGAATTGAATGACAAGGAGGACACCAATTTCCTAAATGTATGAGATGCAGCAAGAGCAGTAATAAGAGGAAAATATATAGCAATCGAGGCTCACATCAAGAAACAAGAAAGAACTCAAAGAAACAACCTAATCTCGAAGCTCAAAGATCTAGAAAAAGAACAACAAAAAAACCCCAAAACCAGCAGAAGAAAAGAAATAATAAAAACCAAATTAGAAATAAATGAAATTGAAACTAAAAAAACAATCCAAAAGATCAATGAAACCAGGAGCTGGTTCTTTGAAAAAATCAATAAAATAGACAAACCCCTAGACAGGCTCACAAAGGAAAAAAGAAAGAAAGCACAAATAAACAGGATCATAAATGAAAGAGGAGAAATCACAGCGGACACAGCAGAAATCAAAAGAATAATCAGTAACTACTATGAACAGTTATATGGAAACAAGTTCATCAATCTAGAGGAGATGGACAAATTCCTACAACTCTACAATCACCCAAAGCTAGATAAAGAAGAAATAGGACACCTAAACAGACCAATTACAAGCAGCGAAATTGAAATGGTAATCAAAAACCTCCCCAAAAACAAAAGCCCAGAACCTGATGGATTTATAAATGAATTCTACCAAACATTCAGAGATGAATTAGTGCCTATCCTTCACAAACTCTTCCAAAAAATTGAGAAGGAAGGGACAATACCAAACACGTTCTATGAAGCCAACATTACACTAATACCAAAACCGAACAAGGACAACAAAAAAAGGAAAACTACAGGCCAATCTCCCTAATGAACACTGATGCA
Source organism: Talpa occidentalis (assembly GCF_014898055.3). Lineage (NCBI taxonomy): Eukaryota > Metazoa > Chordata > Mammalia > Eulipotyphla > Talpidae > Talpa > Talpa occidentalis. The sequence continues at coordinate 98,086,323 of NW_023604295.1, forward strand.
AAAATCCTCAATAAAATTTTAGCTATCAGAATCCAACAATGTATCCATAAGATAATTCACCACAACCAAGTAGGATTCATGCCAGGGACACAAGGATGGTTCAACATCCGAAAATCAATCAACATTATCCAACACATCAACAAAAAGAAATATAAAAACCATATGATAATATCAATAGATGCTGAGAAAGCTTTTGACAAAGTGCAACACCCATTTATGATAAAAGCTCTTGAAATTCTTGGGATACAAGGAACATACCTCAACATCATAAAGGCCATATATGACAAACCAACAGCCAGTATCATAATCAATGGTGAAAAGCTGAAAGCATTTCCATTAAGATCTGGAACAAGACAAGGATGTCCACTCTCACCACTGCTTTTCAATATAATACTGGAAGTCCTAGCCAGAGCAATAAGACAAGAGAAAGACATCCAAAGAATCCAAATAGGAAAAGAAGAAGACAAACTATCACTACTTGCAGATGATATGATAATATACATAGAAAACTCCAAAAACTCCACAGAAAAACTAATTCAACTCATCAATCAGTTCAGTAAAGTGGCAGGATACAAAATCAACACACAAAAGTCAGTAGCCTTCTATACACAAACAATAAATCTGAAGAAGAAGAAATAAAAAAAAATCCCTTTTATTATTGAAACAAAAAAAAAATCAAATACTTGGGAATAAATCTAAAAAAAGAGGTAAAGGACCTATGCAAAGAAAACTATAAAACACTGTTAAAAGAAATAGAAGAAGACACAAAGAAATGGAAAGACATCCCCTGCTCATGGAGTGGAACAATAAACATTATTAAAATGGCCATCCTACCAAAAACAATTTACAGATTCAATCTATTGCAATAAAAATTTCAATGTCATGCTTCAAAGAAATAGAACAGTTATTGATGAAATTCATATGGAATCACCAAAAACCCCAAATAGCCAAAGCTCTCCTGAAAATAAAGAAGGGAATGGAGGCATCACACTCCCAGACTTCAAACTATACTACAAAGGCATAATCATCAAAACTGCATGGTATTGGAACAAGAACAGACACAACAGAATCGAATAGATAATCCAGAAATAAACCCACAGATTTATGGTCAACTAAACTTTGACTGTTAACATCTCAGCTGGGACTGTCAATATGTGCATGCAGTGACCCCTGCACCTGGTTTTCCTCCCAGCATGCCGACTGTATACAGAGAGAGGACACAGAACTGAATGCCCTTTTATGACCAAAGGTCAGAGATCATATAACATCACAAGGTCAGGCCTTAGAATTGGAAGACTTCCTCAGTCTAAGTCTTTAAAGATCACTGTGGTGAAGCCTTGAATGAATCTGGGGAAGGCAAAACTGGAAGCAGTGAGGAGGCCCATTAGGAGGTTACTATGTTATTCTGGCAAGAAACGCTGCTGTATTGGCTAGGCCAGTACCCTTGTGGCTGGACAAGAGGAAACAGGATAGTGCACATTTTGGATTGAGATAAAGCCAGCAAGGCATGCAGATGAGTTTGGAGCAAAAAGAAAAGAAGTTGGCCTCAGGCACAGGCTTGTATAGGAAGATGGTGATTCCATCCTGAAGTGTGGAAGACTTAGGGAGCAATGAGTTTGGACAAGAGTCCTGGGCAGGGGGAAAGACCTGAACAATTCTGTTTTGCATATTTTGATTCAGAGGCCCAGTACAAAGCCAAGTAGAGAATTGAAATTGGCTCTTCAGTATAAGATGTGGAGCTCAGGATGGCATCAGCCATGAGCAGGGATGAGGATGGACATTGCTTTCCATTGTATAAAATGAGGAGTCTGCAACCCAGAGAAATGGAGAGTCTTGCCTGGGTCACCTGGGTTGGGAAGTGGTGTCACTCACATGGGATTCCAGTTTGTCCCAGTTTCCACAGCTCTGTTCTAGTTGTGGATGCTAAGCATGGGGGTAGGGAAGGAGGAGGCTCATTCTGAGCAAGGTTTGTCAGGATGGGAACTCCTAAAGTAGACAGACAGGAAGAGAGACCCTCAGAGTCCTTGGGTAGAAATGAATAAGAGAGTGAGTGATTGAGTGAGTGAGTGAGTGAGTGAGTTAGCTAGAAAATATCTGATGACCCAAGGGAGATTCATTTTCATAAAATATGGATTCTTGCTGGTGCTCACATCCAGTGAAATTATACATGTTGCCAAGTCTTTCCCAATCATGTGGTATCTAGTTGAATTTTCAAACAGGCACACTGCCAGGAAGTAGAAAAAGCCCAGTTTGAAGATAAGTTTGGCCCCTCCTTCTTGTCTCCCCTTGCCTATACTGGGAGCACCTCCATCCTGACCCCCACCCCTGAGGTGAACACTAGACATCGGCAGGAGGTGACAGGGTGAGGGGAAGGAGGGAGGCACCCCAGGGTCTTCAAGCTGCCTCTGCTCACTAGGGAAAGTTTTAAACCTTTGGAGATGTCAAGCTGCCTCTGCTCACTAGGGAAAGTTTTAAACCTTTGGAGATGTCCGTGAGGGGATGAGCAGAGAGGCAGGCAGGGGCCAATCCAATCCCTCCCTAAATGTGTTATCTGGAGTAGGAAACGGCATGGAAATCGGATAAGATTGCCCTTCTACTCAGCTTCTCTCGATTGCCTAAGAGTGCTGATGATTTGAGAATTAAGGAGTCCTGTTTCAAAGTCCAGAGAAGCTGTAGTTGGAATAGAGCTCAGATTTCACTTGATGAATACTTGTGCATTTCTGCTCTTCAATTTACAAAGAGTGCCTGCCCTTTTAGCCTGCATTTCCTTCTATGTATTTTATGGTTTCAGGCATTATGTCTAGTTCTTTAATCCATTTTGAGTTGATTTTTGCATATGGTGTGAGATAGTGGTCAAGCTTCATTCTTTTGCATGTAGAGACCCAGTTTTCCCAGCACCATTTATTAAACAAACTTTCTTTGCTCCAATGCATATTCTTTGCTCCTTTGTCAAAGTTTAGTTCACCATAAATCTGTGGGTTTATTTCTGGATTTTCTATTTGATTCCGTTGGTCTGTGTGTCTGTTCTTGTTCCAATACCATGCAGTTTTGATGATTATGGCTTTGTAGTATAGTTTGAAGTCTGGGAGTGTGATGCCTCCATTCCCTTCTTTATTTTCAGGAGAGCTTTGGCTATTTGGGGTTTTTGGTGATTCCATATGAATGTCATCAATAACTGTTCTGTTTCTTTGAAGCATGACATTGAAATTTTGATTGGAATAGCATTGAATCTGTAAGTTGCTTTTGGTAGGATGGCCATTTTAATAATGTTTATTGTTCCACTCCATGAGCAGGGGATGTCTTTCCATTTCTTTGTGTCTTCTTCTATTTCTTTTAACAGTGTTTTATAGTTTTCTTTGCATAGGTCCTTTACCTCTTTTGTTAGATTTATTCCCAAATATTTGATTTTTTTTGTTTCAATAATAAAAGGGATTTTTTTTTTATTTCTTCTTCTTCAGATTTATTGTTTGTGTATAGAAGGCTACTGACTTTTGTGTGTTGATTTTGTATCCTGCCACTTTACTGAACTGATTGATGAGTTGAATTAGTTTTTCTGTGGAGTTTTTGGGGTTCTCTATGTATATTATCATATCATCTGCAAGTAGTGATAGTTTGTCTTCTTCTTTTCCTATTTGGATTCCTTGTATGTCTTTCTCTTGTCTTATTGCTCTGGCTAGGACTTCCAGCATTATATTGAAAAGCAGTGGTGAGAGTGGACATCCTTGTCTTGTTCCAGATCTTAATGGAAATGCTTTCAGCTTTTCACCATTGAGAATGATACTGGCTCTGGGCTTGTCATATATGGCCTTTATGATGTTGAGGTATGTTCCTTCTATCCCAAGAATTTCAAGGGCTTTTATCATAAATGGGTGTTGCAGTTTGTCAAAAGCTTTCTCAGCATCTATTGATATTATCATATGGTTTTTATATTTCTTTTTGTTGATGTGTTGGATAACGTTGATTGATTTTCAGATGTTGAACCATCCTTGTGTCCCTGGCATGAATCCTACTTGGTTGTGGTGAATTATCTTATGGATACATTGTGGGATTCTGATAGCTAAAATTTTATTGAGGATTTTTGCATCAGTGTTCATTAGGGAGATTGGCCTGTCGTTTTCATTTTTTCTGTTATCCTTGCTCGGTTTTGGTATTACTGTAATGTTGGCTTCATAGAACGTGTTTGGTATTGTCCCTTCCTTCTCAATTTTTTGGAAGAGTTTGTGAAGGATAAGCACTAATTCATCTCTGAATGTTTGGTAGAATTCACTTATAAATCCATCAGGTTCTGGGCTTTTGTTTTTGGGGAGGTTTTTGATTACCATTTCAATTTCGCTGCTTGTAATTGGTCTGTTTAGGTGTTCTATTTCTTCTTTATCTAGCTTTGGGTGATTGTAGAGTTGTAGGAATTTGTCCATCTCCTCTAGATTGTTGAACTTGTTTCCATATAACTGTTCATAGTAGTTACTGACTATTCTTTTGATTTCTGCTGTGTCCGTTGTGATTTCTCCTCTTTCATTTATGATCCTGTTTATTTGTGCTTTCTCCCTTTTTTCCTTTGTGAGCCTGGCTAGGGGTTTGTCTATTTTATTGATTTTTTCGAAGAACCAGTTCTTGGTTTCATTGATCTTTTGGATTGTTTTTAATTTCAATTTCATTTATTTCTGCTTTGGTTTTTATTATTTATTTTCTTCTACTGGTTTTGGGGTTTTTTTTGTTTTTCTTTTTCTAGATCTTTGAGCTTCAAGATTAGGTTGTTTCTTTGAGTTCTTTCTTGTTTCTTGATGTAAGCCTCTATTGCTATATATTTTCCTCTTATTACTGCTCTTGCTGCATCCCATATATTTAGGAAATTGGTGCCCTCCTTGTCATTCAATTCAAAGAATTTTTTAATTTCTTCTTTGATCTCCTCATTAGTCCAGTGGTCCTCCAGTAGTGTGGTTTTCAATCTCCATGAGGTAGGAGAGTTCCTTGCCTTCTTTTTATGGTTTATTTCTAGTTTGATGCCTTCATGGTCAGAAAAGATGGCTGGTATGATTTCAATCTTGGTGTATCTGTTGATGTTTGTCTTGTGTCCCAATATGTGATTGATCCTGGATTATGATCCGTGTGCGCTTGAGAAAAATGTGTACTCCGTTTTTTGGGGGTTTAGTGTTCTATAGATGTCTGTTAAGCCCAAGTGCTCTAGGTCCTTATTTAGAGCTTTAGTGTCTTTGCTTATTTTTTGTCTCGTTTATCTATCCATTTTTGATAGTGGTGTTTTGATGTTTTCCACTACGTATGTGTTTAGTCTGATGTCTGTTTTCAGAGAGGACAACAGTTGTCTGATATATTTTGATAGTTCTTCGTTTGGTGGATATATGTTAATGAGTGTTATTTCTTCTTGAAATATTGTCCCCTTGATCATAATGTAGTGATCTTTGGGGTCTCTTTTTATCTTTTTGAGTTTGAAATCTGTTTTATCGGATATAAGTATAGCTGTTCCTGCTTTCTTCTTTGGTCCATTTGCTTGTAGGATTGTTTTCCATCCTTTATCTTTGAGTCTATTTTTATCTTTTGTAGCTAAGTGTATTTCCTGGAGACAGCAAAAGGTTGGGTTTTGTTTCTTAATCCAGCCTGCGACTCTGTGTCTTTTTATTGAAGAGTTTAGTCCATTTACATTTAGAGTAATATTGATATGTTAGCATCTGTATTTGCCATTGTGTTTGTCTTTCCTTTGATTTTATTTGTTTATTCTGTTAATAACTTTTTTTTTTTTTGGCCTTCTTTTGTTGTTATTCGTCCCTCTTCTCAGAGGGCTTTAGGACTCCTTGTAGTAATTTTTGGAGTGGGGGTTTAGTCTTAATGAAATTCCAGAGTTTCTGTTTGTCTGGGAAGGTCCTTATTCTTTCTTCATAGAGGAAGGAGAGCTTTGCAGGATAGAGTATTCTTGGTTGGCATCTGTTTTCTTGGAGTCTGTTGACTATGTCCCTCCTCTCTCTCCTTGCCCATAGTGTTTCTTCGGGGAAGTCTGACGTCAGCCTGATTGGTTTTCCTTTGAATGTTATCTGTTTCTTCCCTCTTGTCAGCTTCATTATTTTTTCCTTGTCCTGGATTCTTGGGAGATTTACTATCATGTGTCTTGCTGTATTTTTCATTTCGTCGTGGAAGTTTGGTGTTCTTCTTCCTTCTTGTATATCAATTTTCAGCTCCTTCTTCACGTTTGGGAAGTTCTCTTCAATTATGTCCTTGAATATTTTCTCTGTTCCTACATCTCTCTCCTCTCCTTCTGGTATTCCTATAACTCTTATATTTCCTTTCCTCATGGAGTCAGATAGTTCCCGAAGTCTTTCTTTGATCTTTTTCCTTCGTACTTCTCTCTCCTTTTCTGTTTTATTTCTTTTTATTTCTGTGTCTTCAAGAGTACTTATTCTTTCTTCCATTTCATCTATTCTGCTTTCATCACTTTTCCCAGAGTTCTTTAGTGCCTCCATTAATTCTTTGATCTCCTTCATTTCTTTTACTTCCCTCTTTAGGTACTCAATTTCATTCTTCTGATTGTTGATTATTTTTCCCTTATCATTGTTTTCCTTTATGACTCCTGTCAGTTTTTTAATCATGGCAATTTTAAATTCTCTTTCTGGAAGGCTCAGAAGTTCTTCCAAGTTACTGTCGTTGCAATCTGGGGGTGGTTTTCTTTATGTGGTGTGCTTTTTTCCTGAGGAGTTGCTAGGTTGCTTGTGGTTCTTCTACTCCCTACTGTCTGTTTTCTAATTTGCCGTATGCATTGTGACACTGTGTTGCTAGGACTGGCCGGCATCTTGGGTGACATTCTCCTCTCCCCTCTTGCTCCTACTGGAGCCATCTGTCGGTTTCAAGCAGTCTTTATTGAAGAAAGGTCCCTGTTCTAAAATGCCGATGCGGGGACACGCTCCCCTGCGCACCTGGTCTGCCCCGCCGGTGGGTTCCCGCTCCCTCTCTGGGCTAGGTCTGCAGGCCAGAAGGGGCCTGGCATGGGCAAACTTCCCAGCTCACCTCTGGCTCCTCCAGGATCCTTCTTCTTGTTTCAGGCAGTCTTTACTGAAGAAATGTCCCTGTTCTAAAATGGTGATGCGGGATGCACTCCCTGCGTGCCCGGTCTCAGGCACACTTTTCTGCACACCCAGTCTGCCCCAGCCGTGGGTGCCCGCTCCCCCTCTGGGCTCAGACTGCTGGTCAGAAGGGGCCTGGCGTGGGCGAACTTCCCAGCTCACCACTGGCTCCTCTGGGATCCTTCTGCTGGTTTCAAGCAGTCTTTACTGAAGAAAGGTCCCTGTTCTATGGGGTGTTGGTACTTTTTTTTCTGGTCGCTAGGTGGAGCCAGAGATCTCTCCTAGTGTCCTTGGGGGAACTTTTTTTTTCACCCCGTGGGACGGGGAACAGAGTGGGAGTGGTGGGGAAAGCCTCAACGGCTTTGGGGTATTGTGCCTGCCCTGTGCCCCACTGTCGTGGGGAACCCACGCCCCGAATTTCATGCCTGTTCCAAAGGGCCTCAGTTTCAAAGCCCTCAGGTCCAGGACGCAGGCTGTAGCCCAGTTCAGTGTCCACAGAAATGGTGCCTTTTGCACCGTGCTCCCGTGTCCGGGTTCCTGGTTTCTGATTACTCAGTGAGGGACATTCACCTCAGTGAGGGCCCCCGTGCATCTCCCCGCAAGCCTAGGTCGCAGGCATGGGAACCTGGGCAGCTGCAATCCACATTTGCTTTTCAAGCGCGCCGCTTTTCCGCACAAGCTTACCAGCTGGCCTGGGGCTGTGTGTAGGTCTCCGGGAGTCTTTGTTTTTCTCTCAACTTTAGCTTTCTTCCCAAGCATATTACAAAGTATTTTTTGTAAAGATTTATTTATTTATTTATTTATTTATACAAGCACTGGGTACAGTCAGAAGCTCAGGAGCCTAAGAGAATTCACCAGAGCCAGAGCGGGGAGCAGAACAAGCAGACTGATAAAGTACACTGCTGAGGGGGGCAGCGGGAGCACAGGAGAGGTCTGTGTGGCATGTGGCACCCTCGCCAGCAGCCAGGGATCTAACCAGTGCTGCAGAGGCTGCTGGCAGCTTCTCAACCCAATGCTTAACCAGGAAGGCCCTACAAAGTATTTTAATTTGAGTAGCATCCTCATATTTCAACTTTATGGCTTACATTGTTCAAAATGCAGTTATGAAAATTATGCTTTAATAAAGTCACTTCAGTGTTGTTTTTTTCTTCTGCAGCAGCTACAAGCCATATATATAATTCAGAAATAGCTTGCCTTTGGAATTTCTTCTCTGAGACAGAAATTCATTTCACCTGGCAATAAATCAGACTCATCAATACCTTTAATCCAGACGAGCAGATAAAACATACTTGATAACCCTGGTGTTAAAATACCATATCAGGAAAATAATTTCCTCTGCAAACAGAAAGTATTTTTGTAATGTGTGTGTGTGTATTTTACAGCTGTGGGTAAACCTTCCCTTTTGATTAGAAATACAATGAATCCACTGACAGAAGATTTGGCTCCCTTCGCTGGGGTGGAGCAGAGGTGACATGATTAACTAGTCTGTGCAAATGCTATAGGGTAGCCAAGAGGCCAGGCTATTTTTCAACCTGAAGCAGCAGTGATGCTTGATTCCATTTGCATGAAACCCCTAATAGATTCCCCCAGTTTTGGACAAAAATGATTGACTGGGGATTTTATTTCCTGGGAAAACCAGTTCTCTGTAGACATCGTAGCAATAGGCATTTTTAGCTGGGATCTGCCCATCTAAGAGATCAGGGAAAAGCTATCGTTTTTGTAAGGAGATCCTCAGTAGAGAATGACAATGTGAATGATAATGAATGTGCTTGTAGACAAACCATCAGGAACTCTAGCCTAGTTGGGTAACTGAAGCCAATGTTTAAGTTCTCTGCACCTGATGTCGACATCTGTGGAATGAAAATACACCTATGAATGCTTTCGTTCTAAATTTCTCTGTCGTTTCCTATTCTTCCTCTGCATTTATGCCTGGTTCTCCTGTTTGGTTTGGTTTATATGTGGCCCATGGTTTCCTTTCCCCTCTCCTAACCAGTTCCAGCAGTGTGGTGAGTGCAGCCTGGATCTCAGCACAGGAGGCTAGTGCAGGAGCTGAGGTTGTTTCTATGCAGTGAGGAAGCTGTGTCAGGTGGAGGAATTTCTAGCCAGGCTAGATCAAGTGCCAGGGTAACAGGCCAGCTTAGGTGAGTGAGAGAGAGGAGCAACACCATTCTGACAGCTTCTTTGGAGTCCAGGGCCCTTGGACTCTGGAGCGGCAGGTGGCTGTGGAGATGCACGTATATGACCGCGATATTTCACTCTGGACTGATTGCTGTCAGCTCACTGTTTGACCTGAACAGGAAGGCAAGGGGGTAGAGGCCAATGAGCATGAAATACCCACAAGCCCACTGGTACCGTGTAAAGCACTTATCATCACTTTAACTGAATCCTAACAAATAGCCTTATGACTAATACTTATAAATAACACTATGAGATAAGCATTCTTTCGCACACTTTGCTGTGAGAAAACTGAAATTCAGAAGAGGAAATGACTTCTCTAAGTTCACATAGCTGGGAAGTCAGCAATAGCGTTCACACCTGGATCTGACACTCACCCTCCCTCTTTTATACCAGCGCTTCTAAATTCTAGCATGCACAGAATCACTTGATTTAAAACAACAACCACAACCAAAAAAAAAACAAGTAAGATCCAACTCCCATTTTAGGATGCCCCCAGAATTTACTTCTGTAGGATGTTCCTAGTGCTGCTAATAATGCAGACCTGGGCACCTCATGTTGAGAACCAATGTCCTAGACCATGTTGCTCCCATTAGCCTATTCATCATCTTTCTAGGTTCTGTGGAGACACAGAGTGAGGAAACCACTATTCTCATCCTCTTGGGGGTGACGTTTTGGAGAAAGGAACAATCAACTCAATGAAAAAAATCAGAAGACAGTACCAGAAATTTTCTTCTGTGGGGGTAAAACCTTGTGGCAGGTGGGGAAGGGCCAAAAGGGCACAACAGGCTGGCGAAGACAAGGCCAGGGCTGGGCCATATGAGACTGGAGAACTGGAAGAGAGGGCAGGAGTAGAGGAAGTGGACACCCAGGGAGTGTCTGGGAAAATGCAGAGCACTCTGGGGAAACTGGCCAGGGAGTGCCAGGGCCTTGGTGATGACGATGATGATGCCAGCAGCCACTGGTCACGAGCTCTTCACAAACACAGCCAAATGTAATCCTCGAAGTAACCCGTTTTGGTTATTAGCTCCGCTAAGGACAGTATGGCTGCTGCTTCCAGATCTGGGTCTGAGCATCTGGTGATGGCACTGAAGTTAGACCAAGGCATCACCTGATTCCCTGGGCCATTTCTGTGGTAGAGAATGTGACACTTTGGCCCTATTTGCACAAGCACACCCTTATAGCATCTAGAAAATAGAACACATTCTTTATTGGTTTTTAAAAATGTTAAGGAAGTCTTCATCTTTACCCAGAAATACTTGACTAATTGGTCCTGTCTAACCTTTCTTTCTTCCAAACGGGCCAGCTGTTGCCTGAAGGAGAAAAATTAAACAGGCGATATTTCCACAATTTCAGGGTCAAGGTGATGGAGATGACTGTCTCTAAGGGGTCTAGCAAGCCCTTTCTGTCTTATGCTCTGGGAAACACCCACCCAGCTGCATGTCCCACTTCAGGGGGCTTGAGGGCACTGAGGCAGAGAAATGCTACATCCTGCACCCCACTGCTCGGGTACAACCCAAAATTTCCTGGATTAAAGACTATCAAGTGCTTCAGTGCAGGAATCAGCTTCTCTTGGTTTTGAGTCTTCCTTTCCCAAAGTTAGGTGACCATAAGCTATTTTTGTTAGCTACAACATGTCTTATGGAGCTGAGCCCTATGGCACCCTGAATCTTGCAAATGCTGGACAGGGTACTTAGTTCACAGCAGCAAGATGGAGCATTCATCACACCCCTGTTCTGTGGCCTGCAGTGTGCCTGGGTTAGACACCCCCGATTCCACAAGCTGTGGATCTTAATTTAAATAAAACTTTCCACAAAGGAGGCAGAACCTAGCTAACTACACACCTGATCTGCTTAGAATGGAAGTATGTATCCTTCCCTGTTGTAAACATTAACAAAAGATCCATCTTAATCAATGATCTAGACTGATAATTTCCAAACGGTGTTTTTTCTTTCAAGCCATGAAGGCTTTTGTTCAGCAAATGCTTAGGAGAAAACCCAATATGCCAAAATGATAGAAGGGAGCTGCTATAGTGGAGCAGGGTGTGTGTGTGTGTGTGTGTGTGTGTGTGCACGTGTGCGCACACACACTCAGGGGTGAGCCCTATCTGCTACCACCCTCTCTCCTCAGAACTCCCAAGGAGACATCAAGAGGCCTGAGTTTTCCTGACAATTGACGAAGATGCTCAAACTAGCCAAGTGTAAGACAACTCCTGTTTCCCACTTAAGCAAAGAAATGCAGCCGGCCCATGATCTGTGTCTCTGGTCCTGAGGGCTTAGCCTTGTTAAAGAAACAAATGGGTCTATCTGAGTACATCATAACCTCCACAACTCCCTTTGCCAACAGATTTTGATTTTTTCACCTGCAAGATCGCAGCAAGTCTGACTCAGAGAAAGATCATTATTCAAAATGGTGATAAATTCAAGATAAAAACCATGAGCTCAGTCCGCAACTATGACTTGGATTTCACCATGGGCGTGGAGTTTGAAGAGTTCAAAAAGAGTTGGAAAGTTCAGGTACTTGTCTGGGCTAGAGTTTCTCTTCCATCCACTCGGTGCAGGGGTCAGCTATGTGGCTTCCCAATAAAATGATGACAGAAGCAACACAGGAGAAGTAAAGAAAAGGGGACCAAAATGGACTGATGATGCTGTCCAGAGCAGCTCTTGAGGTTTTGTCGAGGGGGCAAGGTGGCTTCCTCACTAAGCTTGTAAGCAAAGGAGAGATGAAAGGATGCTCAGCTCTCCAGGGTGTGGGATCAGAAACCAACTCCTCTACTGATACTGCCCAGCAGGCAAAGTGAAGATAGAGAGGTGGGCTATCCCAGGGAGGGTAGCCTCTGGAAGCTTAGCTTAGAGGAGCAGACAACACCAGCCAGTCACTGACAAGGAGGAATGAGGCCTCGTGTTGCTATTTTTTTCTTTTATCCGTTGAGAAACAAGGTGTTTTAATAAGAAATGTCTCAAATTTAGGTGATCCTAAATTTTTTTTTAAATAAAATGCCAATCAAATAAAAAAGTCAGATTAAATGAAGCCAGGGTTTCTCCTGTCCTGGGAACTTAAAGAAGTCTCTGGCAAGATTGTTGATTCTCTCTCAGCATCACCTTAACTCACAAGACATAAGCGAGAATAATGGAATCAAATCAAAAATCCAGAAATAAACCCACAGATTTATGGTCAACTAATCTTTGACAAAGAAGCCTAGAATATGCACTGGAGCAAAGAAAGTTTGTTCAATAAATGGTGCTGGGAAAAATGGGTCACTACATGCAAAAGAATGAAGCTTGACTACAACCTCACCCCATGCACAATAACCAACTCAAAATGGATTAAAGAACTAGACAGAAGACCTGAGCCCATAAAATACATAGAAGGAAATAATAGGTGAAACACTATATGACATGCACCTCAAAGACATATTTACAGACACATCACCCAAAGCAGTGATAGTGAAGGCAAAGATCAACAGCTGGGATTACATCTAATTAAAGAGCTTCTGCACAGCAAAAGAGACAATAACCAAAACAAAGAGAAACCCCACCAACTGGGAGAAAATTTTTGCACACAACACTAATGATAAAGGACTGATCACAAAAATCTACAAAGAGCTGATGAGACTCAACAAAAACAAAGAAAAAAATCCAGTCAAAAAATGGGCAGAAGAGCTAAAAAGAAACTTCTCTGAAGAGGAAATGCAAATGGCCAACGGGCATATGAAAAAATGTTCAACATCACTTGTAATCAGGGAAATGCAAATCAAAACTACAATGAGATACCATCTCACAGCAGAGAGAATGGCGAATATTAAAAAAGCTAGCAACAACAAATGTTGGAGAGGTTGTAGAGAAAAAGGAACTCTCCTGCACTGTTGGTGGAGTGCAAACTGGTCCAACCACTATGGAGAGCTGTGTGGAGATTTCTTGGCAGAATAACATAGAGCTTCCATATGATCCAGCAATTCCACTCCTAGATTTTTAACCAAAAACACAGAAACATCAATTCCAAAGGGTGCCTGCATCCCTCTGTTTATAGCATCACAATTTACAATAGCTAAGCTTTGGAAACAACCCAAATGCCCAAAAATAGATGACTGGATCAAGAAGATGTGGTACATATACACCATGGAATATTACTCAGCATTCAAAAAAGATAAACACATGTAATTTACAGCAACATGGATGGAGCTGGAAGGGATCATGCTCAGCGAAGTAAGCCAGAAAGAAAAAGAAAAATACCAGATGGTCTCACTCATAGCAGAATCTAGAAAACTTAAATAAGGGACCAGGAAAAAGAATAACTATAAGAAAGAAAAAATCAAAATCAACTAACAAGTATGAACCAGAGACACTCTATGGGGGGTGGGGGGCAGGGAAAGGAGGGATTGGGGTCAAAATAAGGGGGTTTTAATTGTATGGGGAATATAAAAATAAAATTTAAATTAAAAAAAAGACATAAGTGAGGAGATCCTCCACATATCTGAAGGCCAGACTTCCAGCTACTTGAACTGTTTGAATATAGGTAGCACCCTGAAAGTGAGAAAACATCACTGCATGCAGAGTAGGATACACATACTCACTGTCCAAGGACACAAGCCTGCCTGAAAGTCTGCAGAAGAGGCAGGCAGTGCCCAGAGGAGGCAAGCGTGGAAACAATAGGGAGCAAGACTTGGGAAACCGGACTTAGAGCAGGTGCCTTGTGCTTCAGCAGCGCCACATGGTGTCACAGCCCATGATCTATCCTCATGGTGTCCACATTCATGCTCAGTGCATCTGTCTTCAGTTTTCCAGATCAAATCACACCTGCTCATTTCCCACAAACAAACATGAGGAGGAATCCAAGCCCATTTGTACCTAAGGATTCCCTCACACCATTTGTAGTATCATATAAGAGCCCTCAGGCTACACAGTCCAGGAAACTTGGGAGTGTTTGTAGTTCACCACTTGCAGTGGTTGCCATTGACCACTCACGGCACTCACGCAGTTTACACAACATGGGCAACTTGAAATTCATAGCCCCATTCCTCTGTGCCGGGGCCATCACCAGGATCTCTGCACTGGCTCCCAAGCTAAGGGGGGCAAGACTGAGTGTTCTGTTCCAAGTTATCTTGTCCTCACCCAGAAGAAAGCAGGTCTCCCCACACTGTCCTGCCCCTTCACTGTGAGCCCCACCCTCCCCAGGATCTCTTCTGGGTGCTTCCAGGAGTCCCTTCAAAGTCAGAGATCTCAACTCTCTCCCAAAGCAAGAGCTAGGGCTCCTCCCCTGGGGTGGGGAGGAAAAGATGTTATCATTCTCGGTGATGACTCTGAGGTCAAGAGACAGACCACATTTTATTTCTCAGCCAAGTTGTCCTGCAGCATAGATAATCTCAAGTCAAGGTTGAATTTTACTTAGGGATTCTTGCTAAAGAAAAGTGGGAAGTTATTATGACTAAACCCCCACTACAAAAAATACTAGAAGGAGTCTTAAAGCCAGAACCAACAGAGGGATGAATAACAACAACACAGGCCAAAGAAAAAAAAAAAGAAAAAATAGTTATTAAAAGAATAAATAAAATCAGAGAAAGAGAAACAAAATGGCAAATACCAATGCTAACATATTAATATTAACTCTAAATATAAATGGACTAAAATCTCTAATAAAAAGACACAGAGTCACAGACTGGATTAAGAAACAAAACCCAACCTTTTGCTGTCTCCAGGAAACACATTTAACTACAAAAGATAAAAAAAGACAGAAAGTAAAAGGATGGAAAACAATTCTACAAGCAAATAGATCAAAAAAGAAGGCAGGAACTGCTATACTTATATCAGATAAAACAGATTTCAAACCAAAAAGGTAAAAAGAGACCGATGGTCACTACATTTTGATCAAGGGGGCAATACTGCAAGAAGAAATAACACTCATTAACATATACTCACCAAATGAAGAAGCAACAAAATATATCAGACAACTATTATCATCTCTGAAAACAGATGTCAGAGAAAACACAGGTGTAGTAGGAGACTTCAACACACCACAATCAACAATGGATAGATCCAAGACACAAAAAGTAAGTAAGGACATGAAAGCTCTAAATAAGGCTCTAGAGCACTTGGGCTTAACAGACATCTATAGAACACTAAATCCCAAAAAAATCCGAGTACACATTTTTCTCAAGCACACAGGGATCATTCTCAAGGATTGATCACAAACTGGGACACAAGACAAACATCAACAGATACACCAAGATTGAAATCATACCAACCATCTTCTCTGACCATGAAGGCCTCAAACCAGAAATAAACCATAAAAAGAAGGCAAGGAACTCTCCTACCTCATGGAGATTGAAAACCACACTACTGGAAGACCACTGGATTAATGAGGAGATCAAAGAAGAAATTAAAAAATTCTTTGAATTGAATAACAGGGAGGACACCAATTTCCTAAATGTATGGGATGCAGCAAAAGCAGTCATAAGAGGAAAATACATAGCAATAGACGCTCACATCAAGAAACAAGAAAGAACTCAAAGAAACAACGTAATCTCTAAGCTCAAAGATCTAGAAAAAGAACAACAAAAAAACCCCAAAAACAGTAGAAGAAAAGAAATAATAAAAACCAAAGCAGAAATAAATGATATCGAAACTAAAAAAACAATCCAAAAGATCAATGAAACCTAGAACTGTTTCTTCAAAAAAATCAATAAAATAGACAAACCCCTAGCCAGGCCCACAAGGGAAAAATGGGAGAAAACACAAATAAATAGGATCACAAATGAAAGAGGAGAAATCACAACAGACACAGCAGAAACCAAAAGAATAATCAGAAACTACTATGGACAGTTATATGCAAACAAGTTCAAAAATCTAGTAGAGATAGACAAATTCCTGCAACTCTACAATCACCCAAAGCTAGATAAAGAAGAAATAAAACACCTAAGCAGATCGATTACAAGCAGCGAAATTGAAATGGTAATCAAAAACCACCCCAAAAACAAAAGCCCAAAACCGGATGGATTTACAAATGAATTCTACCAAACATTCAGAAATGAATTAGTGCCTATCCTTCACAAACTCTCAAAAAATTGAGAAGGAAGGGATAATACCAAACACATTCTATGAAGCCAACGTTACACTAATACCAAAACCAAACAAGGACAACACAAAAAAAGAAAACTACAGGTCAATCTCTCTAATAAACACGGATGCAAAAATCCTCAATAAAATTTTAGCTGTCAGAATCCAATAAATCCAAAAATGTATCCATAAGATAATTCACCATGACCAAGTAGGATTTATTCCAGGGACACAAGGATGGTTCAACATCCGAAAATCAATCAATGTAATCTAACACATCAACAAAAAGAAATATAAAAACTATATGATAATATCCATAGATGCTGAGAAAGCATTCAACAAAGTACAACACCCATTCATGATAAAGACCCTTGAAATTCTCAGGATACAAGGAACATACCTCAACATCATAAAGCCCATATATGACAAGTGCACTGCCAATATCATTCTTAATGGTGAAAAGCTGAAAGCATTTCCATTAAGATCTGGAACAAGACAAGGATGTCCACTCTCACCACTGCTTTTCAATATAATACTGGAAGTCCTAGCCAGAGCAATAAGACAAGAGAAAGGCATACAAGGAATCCAAATAGGCAAGGAAGAAGTCAAACTATCACTATTTGCAGATGATATGATAATATACATAGAGAACCCCAAAAACTCCACAGAAAAACTAATTAAACTCATTAATCAGTTTAGTAAAGTGGCAGGATATAAAATCAACACACAAAAATCAGTAGCCTTCCTATATAGAAACAATAAATCTGAAGAAGAAGAAATCAAGAAAACCATTCCTTTTATTATTGAAACAAAAAAAAAATCAAATACTTGGGAATAAACCTAACAAAAGAAGTAAAGGACCTATACAAAGAAAACTATAAAACACTTTGTACTGGAGCTAAAGAAGTTTGTTCAATAAACAGTGCTGGGAAAACTGGGTCACTACCTGCAAAAGAATGAAGTTTGATCACTACCTCACACCGTGCACAAAAACCAACTCAAAATGGATTAAAGAACTAGACATAGGACCTGAAACCATAAAATATATAGAAGGAAATATAGGTGAAACACTACATGATATGCACTTCAAAGACATCTTTACAGACACATCACCCAAAGCAGTGATAGTGAAGGCAAAGATAAACAGCTGGGACTGCATCAAATTAAAGAGCTTCTGCAGAGCAAAAGAGACAATAACCAAAACAAAGAGAAATCCCACTGCCTGGAGAACATTTTGCACACAACACTAACGATAAAGGACTGATCACAAAAATCTACAAAGAGCTGATGAGACTCAACAAAGACAAAGAAAATAATCCAGTCAAAAATTGGCAGAAGAGCTAAAAAGAAACTTCTCCAAAGAGGAAATACAAATGACCAACAGGCATATGAAAAAATGTTCAACATCACTTGCAATCAGGGAAATGCAAATCAAAACTATAATGAGATACCATCTCACACCAGTGAGAATGGCACATTTTAAAAAAACTAGCAACAACAAATGTTGGTGAGGATGTGGAGAAAAAAGACCTCTCCTGCACTACTGGTGGGAATGCAAACTGGTCCAACCTCTATGGAAAGCTGTGTGGAGATTCCTCAACCTACCAAAGACAGACTTTCCATGTGATCAGCAATTCCACTCCTAGATTTTTACCCAAAAGACACAGAAACATCAATTCCAAAGAGCACCTGCACCCCTCTGTTTATAGCAGCACTGTTTACAATAGCTAAGCTTTGGAAACAACCCAAATGCCCAAAAATAGATGACTGGATCAAGAAGATGTGGTACATATACACCATGGAATATTACTCAGCATTCAAAAAAGATAAACACATGTAATTTACAGCAACATGGATGGAGCTGGAAGGGATCATGCTCAATGAAATAAGCCAGAAAGAAAAAGAAAAATACCGGATGGTCTCACTCATAGCAGGAATCTAGAAAACCTAAATAAGGGACCAGGAAAAAGAATAACTATAAGAAAGAAAATACCAAAATCAACAAACAACTATGAACCAGAGACACTACTGGTGGGGGGCGGCTGGGAATGGAGGGATTGGGGTCAAAATAAGGGGGTTTTAATTGTATGGAGAATATAAAAATAAAATTAAAAAAGAACATTTGTTTAAAACTGAAAAAAACGAAAACAAAAAAAAGAAAAATTAGGTAACTGGGGCAGACAGTAAGCCTGAGAAAAGCAGACACAGGCATGACAAAGCCAATAATGCATGATACAGAGAGATGCCCTTGAAGTCAGGGGCCAGTCACCTCCTGGAAGGTTACACCTCAGGAAATGCCACAGGGAGGGTGGGCACTGTAGGCAGCACGAGTAACTCTTGCTGGCAGGTTGGTGCACTGGGGAGGATTTAAATGTGTTAGTAGTGTCTTTCAATGCTCTTCATTTAAAGACCTGCTATTTTTCTTAAAAAACAAAAAACATTTTCGGAGTGGTTCAAAGTTACAGAAAAGTTTGTTGTAAGAATCTAACAAAGAACACACATACACTCTACCCACATTAACATTGTGCCCTTTGCTTCACCATTTGTGCTTGTACTCTTTCTATTTACTATGAACAATCTGATGCATTACACTAAATAATTCAGCTCGTATTACCTCAGAATTAGGATGTGCTTTTATATAGCCACAGTGTAGTTATCAATTTCTATAAGCTTAATATTGGCACAGTTACTACCTTTAATTTGCTATAAAGGGGCTGTCCATAATGATGTTAACTTTGAACACCGTGACAGGGGAAATGGCAGAGTGAATCCAACTTCCTTCTTTAATTTCTGCAAGTGCATCCCCCTTGGACACTCTCTGTTCATGTCCCAGGTCAGAAATGATGTCTTTCCTGGCTTGTCATCTGCTCATCTGCTCACCATCCTTTAAGGCAATTGAGCCTCTTTTTAAAGCCTCCTCTGATAAAGAAAAGGTTGCCAAGTAAACACAAATTGAATTATGGAATTTTAGTTCATTGAATTCTCTCACCTTATCTGCTTTATGTAGGCTATAATACTTGGGTGCATGATTTTTGGTAACCAGCTTATTGGGTGTCAGGATAACTTTTAATCTTGCTGCCTAATATGTGTTATTAAGATAAAATATTAGGGCCTCCCTGGTGGTGCAAGGGGTTAAATTTCAGCACTATGAAGCTATGAGAAGCCACTGCAGCATAAGTTTGATCCCCTGCCAGGGACTAACCCACATGGCACAGGAGAACTCTCCTGTCTCTCCAGCTGCTCGCCTCAGCACTGTATTTCAGGAGATCTGCCTGTTCTTATCCCCACTCTGTCTCTGGTGAATACTCTCACCCCCCACACCTCTGGCCTATACCCCAGCTCTGATATGAATAAATAAATAAATCTTTAAAAATGATAATAAAATATTAGTTCCCATGCACTAAGATTTTTCTTCTTTGTCCCTTCTGCAAAATTTGCCAAGCCCATACCATATGTGAATGTGGATCAGGAGCAGAGCTATTCATAAAGAAATGAATCAGACCCCCTTCTCTGCACTCAGAGATCTTACAGCCTCATGGGGAAGCAGACAAGTAGATGTACAGTCATTCTCTAGTGTCCATATTGATGGACAAGTGTGCATTTGGTGGTAACAGGGACAAAGACAAGGAGACAGGCTGAGTGGCTGTCAAGAACTATCATAAATGAAGAGCACATGTGCTCATGTATTACCCCCACCCCCTTGTGGATTTAAGTCAAGATTCTGTTTCAACAAAATTATTCAATTGCAGGGTCATTCAACAGTGCTGACCAAACACTTGTTGTGTGCTAGTCATTATGCTGAGCCTGGTATTGCAGAAACACACAACTGACATGGTCTCTTCTTCCACGGAGCTTATTGTCCATTGGGGGACACAATCACCAACTCAGTCAACATGCATTAGGGGCATAATATATAAGGCAGTGAGGACTAAGGGAGTTAACAGACACTGTTCCTGTGCAAATAGAAAATATGAGTTCTCCTTATTCATTTGGAAAGGAACTCCGAGTCCAAGGCCGACAATAGCCAATGACACATGAATATTCCAGACAACACTTCCCTCCTGGAAGAGCAAAGAGAGCAGCCTGTGAATTAAGCTTCACCAAGATGCTCAATGATAGGATGGCTCTGAAGGCAGATACAGTTTCTTAAGAAAACATGTGGAATTTTATTTTTAATTAGCTTGGGAAATATTAACACATTGTAAGAAAAAACATTTGCACAGTGAAAAACGACATTTGATTTCTATCCTGGCCCCTCGCCTCCCAGTTTCCTCCCCAGGGAAGATCACTAGTAAGGGTTTCCTTTACTTCCTCCAGGGGACATAAACATATGCATGCATATCTACCACACTTGCTTTATGCACAGGGCTCTGTTCCTTGCTTTTTCCACTGAAACTATATGCTATGAAGATGGTTCTTTTCCTTAGTTATAGACTTTCCCCTCCTTTCAGGCATGAACCACACCATATTTAACCAACCTCCCACTGACAGAATTCATGAGGCTTCTAGCCCTTTGCTGTGGCAAACAATGCTCAATATATTGAGGGATAAAATGAGGAGGAATAAAAGTGTACATAAACCATATAATATGGCCAAGACTAAATATTATTTTCAAAATAGGAAACTTAACAATCTGCAGAAAACACAGTTGTACCAAAAAACAGACCTGAATGTGCAAGGACAGTGAGTCAGAAAAAAACAAGGTCAGTGTATCTCCAACTGGGTTTAGGAGACAGAGGAAAGCAAATGTCTGGGCCTTCGTAAAGGCAGAATGTGGTTTGCACATGCTTGGAAGAAAACCAGCTAGCATCCGGGTCACCCCCAGGAAGGTCAGCACCACTGCTTGGATGGGAATGACAGTAGCTCAGAGGCGAAGGTACTAGTCTCATTTGGGAATGGAGGGGAGGACCTGGAGGAACACCCAGGGACAGTGCAGACTATTCCAAGGCAGGTGCTTGGAGAGGTAAGAGGGAAAAACAAAGGAGGAGGAATTGGTGGGGAGGGGGTATATAAATATGTACACAGAGGTTTGAGCTACTTGGAATTCAGTCTGCTTGTGGCTTCTCCTACTTGCTGGTCAGCTCAAGTTGGTTGCTCAACACAGGCCCTTCATCTCTTCCAGTCTAAGAATGTACATTTTAATGAATAACTATAAGAAAGTGAAAATCAAAATCAACAAAAAACTATGAAACAGAGACACTTTTGGGGGGTGGGGGCGGGAGGGGAGCGATTGGGGTCAGAATGGGGGGTTGCAATTGTATGGGAATATAAAAATAAAATTTATTATTTAAAAAAAATAAAATATGCACATATATTTTAAGAAAGATTTAAAAAATAAAATAAAATAAAGAACGTACATTTTAAAATGTCAAAAGGTAATATAAAATTTTCCTGTAAAAAAGATTCATACAAAGTTATACATCCACCAGTAGTGTGCCTGCTTCTCCACATCCCCCCAGCTCACTGCTGTTACACACCGACCTTTGACCACATGGTGAATTGTATCTGAAAAACACTTTTAATTTGCATACCTCTTATTATGAGTGATTGAATATTTTTTCCTATTTTTGAAGACCATCTGCTAGGGTTTTGTTTTTCCTTGTATGCTCTTGTTTCTTATCTTTTGTTGAATTTCCTGTTAGGTTATGATCATTTTTTATTGATTTACATGAAGCCTTTATATGTGTGTGTGTGTGTGTGTGTATATATACATATATGCACACACACACACACATATATATATATATATACACACACACATATATAAAATCAGGTCAATGTCTAATATATGTTATGATTATTTTTCTCAGTTTGTTATTTCTATGTTGACTTTGATACATTTTCACATTCCAGAAATTCTATGTCATTATATAGTCAAATGTATCTTTTCTCCACTGGTTTGGATAGCTCTTTACCATACAGCAACATGGAAGAGCAAAATTCCTACAACAAAACCAGCTATCATAAGCCAGTTTGGGAAACAGAGGGTGTGTATGGAAATGAGATTGGAAGGATCTTCGCTTAGCTGAGGCTGGATGAGGGCTCTGCCCAATGGGTAAGCAGGATTTTGGGGTGTCCACAGGAGTCACAGTTGTAAGTTTAGGTTTACTCAGTCCCAATCAAGACCAGACATTTGATCAACCTGGGAATTTGTCATTGCAGTCACTGGTCACTTGGGAAGGAAATGTCCTAGTGTGTGTGCAAAAGGGAGAAAAGAAGAACCGTGGCTGGAAGCAGTGGGTTGAGGGAGACAAGCTACACCTGGTAAGTCCTGGGCTCTGCCTGGCTCCTTTCTCTTCTGCTGCACTTACACAACCTGCATTCACCTAGCCAGGTGCTGTGACAAGAAAAATGGCCCAGCACTCCTCCCCTGAGCTCCAGCCAAATGTGTGTGGTCATATAGTCAGAAAGCCATTCCCATCTGGCTCAGGGGACTCCAGGAAGAAATCTTTATGGCTGATTCTGTGAACAGCTACAACTAAAAGGAAAGTTCAAAACATCAACAGACACATTAAGAGCAAAATCATTCCAACTATCTTCTCCCATCATAAAGGCATCAAGCTAGAAATAAATCATGAAAAGAAAACAAGGAACCCTCCCATTTCATGGAGATTGAAATCCACACTACTGGAAGACCACTGGACTAGAGAGGAGATCAAAGAAGAAATTAAAAATTACTTTGAGTTGAATGACAAGGAGGACACCACTTTCCAGAATGTATGGGATGCAGCAAAAGCAGTAATAAGAGGAAAGTATATAGCAATACAGGCTGACATCAACAAACAAGAAAGAACTCAAAGAAACAACCTAATCTCACATCTTAAAGAGCTACAAACAGAACAACAAAGAAACCCTAAAGCCAGTAGAAGAAAGGAAACAATAAAAGTCAAAGGAGAAATAAACAAATTGGAAATTAAAAAAACAATCCAAAAGATCAATGAAAACAAAAGTTGGTTTTCGAAAAAATAAACAAAATAGACAAACCTCTAGCCAGGCTCACAAAGAAAAAACAGGAGAAAACACATTTAAATAGGTTTACAAATGAAAGAGGAGAAATCACAACAGACTCAGTAGAAATCAAAAGAATAATCAGAGATAACTGTGAACACTTATATGCAAACAAATTCAACAATCTAGAAGAGATGGACAAATTCCTAGAATGATATAATAGTCCAAAGCTGGACAAAGAAGAAATAGAACAACTAAACAGATCAATCACAGCAGCAAAATTGAAGCAGTAATCAAAGCACTCCCCAAAAACAAAAGCCCAGACCCAGACAGCTTCACAAATGAATTCAACCAAACGTTCAGCAATGAATTAATGCCTGTCCTACACAAACTCTTTCAAAAAATTGAAAAAAAAGGAATACTACCAAATATGTTCTACAAAGCCAACATTACACTAATACCAAAATCAAACAAAGACAGAACAAAAAAAGAAAATTACAGGCCAATCGCCCTAATGAACACTGATGCAAAAATCCTCAACAAAATCCTTGCCAACACAATCCAACAATGCATCAAAGGGATAGTACACCACGATCAAGTGGGATTCATCCCAGGGGCAAAAGGATGGCTCAACATATGAAAATCGGTAAGTGTAATCCAACACATCAACAAAAAGAAAAATAAAAACCATATGAACATATCAATAGATGCTGATAAAGGATTCTACAAAGTACAACATCCATTTATGATGGAGGTCCTTGAAATTCTTGGGATACAAGGAACATGCCTTAACATGATAAAAGCCATATATGAAAAACCCACTGCCAACATTATTCTCCATGGTGAAAAGCTGAAGGCCTTTCCTTTAAGATCAGGAACAAAACAAGGTTGTCCTCTCTCACCACTGCTCTTCAATATAATACTGGAGATCCTAGCCAGGGAAATAAGACAAGAGAAAGACATACAAGGAATCCAAATAGGGAAAGAAGAAATAAAACTAT
This sequence comes from Talpa occidentalis, assembly GCF_014898055.3. Classification (NCBI taxonomy): domain Eukaryota; kingdom Metazoa; phylum Chordata; class Mammalia; order Eulipotyphla; family Talpidae; genus Talpa; species Talpa occidentalis. Next base: position 98,110,566 of record NW_023604295.1, read on the forward strand.
CACTATTTGCAGACAATATGATAATACACATAGAGAACCCTAAAAACTCCACACAAAAACTACTCAAAATAATCAACCAGGTCAGTAAAGTAGCGGGATACAAAATCAACACACAAAAATCAGCAGCCTTCCTATACATAAACAATCAATTGGAAGAAGAAATCAAGAAACCCATCCCTTTTATAATTGAAACCAAAAAAAATCAAATACTTGGGAATAAACCTAACAAAAAAGGTGAAAGACCTATACAAAGAAAATTATAAAACACTATTAAAAGATATTGAAGAAGACACAAAGAAATGGAAGGACATCCCCTGCTCATGGATTGGAAGCATCAACATTATTAAAATGGCCATCCTCCCAAAAGCTATATACAAATTCAATGCTATTCCATAAAAATCCCAAGACATTTTTCAAAGAAATAGAACAAATACTGATGAAATTCATATGAAACCACAAAAAACCACAAATAGCCAAAGCCCTACTGATGAAAACAAAGGAGAAAGGAGGTATCACACTTCCAAACTTCAAGCTATACTACAAAGCCATAACAATTAAAACAGTTTGGTAGTGGAACAAAAATAGACACATAGACCAATGGAACCGAATAGAGAGCCCAGAAATAAAGCCACACCTATATGAACAACCAATCTTTGACAAAGGAGCAAAGAATATGCAATGGAACATGGACAGTTTGTTCAATAAATGGTGCTGGGAAAACTGGACCTCCCATGCAAAAAAATGAAACTAGACTACTACCTCTCACCATGCACAAAAATCAACTCAAAATGCATAAAAGAACTGGACATAAGACCTGAAAATAAAATATATAGAAGAAAATATAGGTAAAACATTACAAGACATACAGAAACATCTAGACATCTCAGAAACATCTTTAAAGACTCGTCACCCAAAGCAGTGATAGTGAAGGCAAAGATAAACAACTGGGATTACATCAAACTGAAAAGCTTCTGCACAGCAAAAGAGACATTAACCAAAACAGAGAGACACCCCACTGATTGGGAAAAAAATCTTTGTACTCCATTCAACTGATAAGGGACTGATCACAAAGATATACAAAGAACTCACATGACTCACTCAACAAAAACAAAATAATCCAAATAATCAAGTCAAGAAATGGGCAGAAGAACTCAACAGACATTTCTCCAAAGAGGAAATGCAAATGTCCAACAGGCATATGAAAAAATGTTCAACATCCCTTATAATCAGGGAAATGCAAATCAAATCAAAATCACACTGAGATACCACCTTACACCAGTAAGAATGGCACATATCAAAAAAAACAAGCAACACAGGCCTCCCCTGGTGGCACAGTGGTTGAGCACTGGGCTACGAAGCTGCCCGCAACCTCTGCAGCGCCAGTGCAATCGCTGGCCGCCAGGCAAGGGTCCCACATGGTGCCACAGACCTCTCCTGCCACACCCTCTGCTCCCCTGAGCAGTGTATTACCTCACTCTGCCTGTTCTGTTCCCCGCTCTGGCTCTGGTGAATTCTCTCACCCTGCCACACTTCTGACTACACACAGTGCTTGTATAAATAAATAAAAAAATCTTTAAAAAAAAAAAAGAAAGAAATTTAAAAAAAAAAGTGACAACTGCTGTCAATGATGTAGTGAAAAAGGAACTCTCCTACATTGTTGGTGGGAGTGCAAACTGGTCCGTCCACTGCAGAAAGCTGTCTGGAGATTCCTCAGTCTACTAAAAATGGAGCTACCATACGATCTGGCAATTCCATTGCTAGGGATCTACCCAAAGGACACAAAAACCATGATTCAAAAGAACACCTGTACACCTATGTTTGTTGCAGCACTATTTACAATAGGAAAAACCTGGAAACAACCCAAACACCCCGAAACAGATGACTGGATCAAGAAGATGTGGTATATATACACAATGGAATATTATTCAGCAATCAAAAAAGATAAACTCATGCCCTTCACAGCAACATGGATGGAGCTAGAAGGAAATATGCTCAGTGAAATAAACCAGTTGGAAAAAAAAACTATCAGATGGTTTCGCTTATAACAGGAATATAGGGGAACCAAATAAGACATCAGTGTAAAAAAATAATAACAGTACAAAACACAACAAAGCAAAAAGGGACCATTATAAACCAGAGACATCCTTCAGGGGAGGAGTAGGGAGAGGGATCAGAGGGAGGGAGGGAGGAGCACAGGGGACTGAGGTGATGGGTCATGGGTGCCTCAGGGAAGGAAATTCTATGTGGACTCAATCTGAAGGGGTGGGGGGAACAAATATTGTTTAAAAATTTTTTAAATATTAAATGTTAAAACAAAAAATAAATAATTTTAATAAATAAATAAATAATACAAATGGGAAAAAAAAAAAGTTTAAAATACTGAGTTAGGATGCTGAGATCCAAGGAGAAATGCAGGAACCTGTTAAAGACAAGCAGGGGAGAAATACAAGGCACAGGATAAAGATGCCCTGGAGGACGGTGGGACCACTTATGTGAGCTTGCAACAAGAGGGGGTTTTGCAGGGATGGGAGACAGGGGAAGTTGACTCTGGTAACTGCCTGTAGACCACAGGCACTGACTGCTCATCATTGGGCACCTCTACCTGATGTCAAAACAGTGTAGGTTAATTTGGTACAAGCATAGAGCTGTTGCTGGAATCCTCAAATAAATGATATCTGTCTAGATGGCTTAATTTTTCAAACTTAAAAGTCAATTTATGAGTCCAGAATTCAAATAGTGAAAAAGCTTTTACTGTACATATTGAGTCACTCATTTGTTCAAAGAATTGCTCTTCATTCAGTCATTCACTCTGCATTCACCAATGGAGTCGGGCACATACCTGCCTCCAAAGTCAGGATTCAAGTCTCCGCAGTACCCTTTAGAGCCAGTCTTGCCTCACCTGAGACCTTTATTTCGGAGGCAACATCAACTGGTGATAAAGGGGAGGCATTCACCTTGTTTTCCATTGATGGTTTTTCCTGCCTGCTCTGGTTTGGATGATGGGTAAAATCCCCACTGGTCCCTGTGGCTAAGACAATGGATTCATCGTCAACTTCCATGATTTGGTGTTCATCCCCACTCTCGAGTTCTTCTCTCCTCCCTCAGAGGGTTAGGAGGCATATATACATCCTGAGGGCCCTTGTCTCTGGATGAAGATCTTGTTTACACAGACAGGTCTGGGGCCTCCCTCCAGCAGCCCACTCCCTGCCATTGCCTGATGCCTAAACTGGAGGCCAGAAAAACCCCAGAGGGGAGGGACAGCTCACCTGCATTCCCAGGTCTTTGCCTTCCAAATACTTCCACCTCTACAACCTTCCCTTCTTCAAGGCTTTACTACCTTTTGAAATTAGGTGATGTTGCTTTAATCACCAGAGTAGGAGAAATCCTGCCCGAGAGCATAATTTCTTTGCATTTTTCATTTTTATAGTAGTTCAAGCTCAATTCAAGTGTCAAAATCAAATTACCGCTACCTGCAGTCATGCCTGCTGATTGGATGTGTGAGATGCTCTTTGTCCAAAATGATTGTGTCCTCTTTTTTCCAGTCCTCCCCACAACACACAGACACAGACACCAAGAGGGTCAAGGGCTGGCTGGAAGGAAGGCTGGGCTTGTTATTCCCTCACCCACTTTCTGCTGTTGCAGGAGCTGACATGCCTTGACCAGGTGTGCCATCAGGTGTTCAAAAGGAAGTAATGGCCACAGGGCACCTGCCTAGCATGCGCCACACTCCCCACCGAGAGGTCTCCACAGTCTTTGGGGAGCAGCCACGGGGCCTCTCCCACTCCTGACAGGCCATCAAGACAACTGGATGAGTTCTACGCTGAATGAACGTATTTCTTTGAAAAATGGAATTAAATGAAAAAAAAATCACCTTCATGCTTTGAAATCCCCTATGTCTCTCTCCCTTTATTTCTAGAACTGTCAGTTTTTACAAGCACAAGAGTGGATTGCCTACATGGTGGTTTTCTATATAATAGTAATTGTTTCTGTTGTTTTAGTTGTATGTGCTTTTTGTTAGTTTGGGGGAGTTGGAAACTTTGCCTGCAAACACAGCATCCCCTACTAATTTTTGAATACTACCTACTAGAGTTTAATTCCCTTAGATAACACATTCATTTCTTCCAGATTCTATTTTTTTATGCAGATGCTCCCAGTTTGTACTTTGCCTTGAGCAGCCCGAGCAGAGCTAGCTCTAAAGGCCTCCGCAGTTCTGAGGTCCCAGCTGACTTGTTCCTGGCAGCGCTCTGTCCTTCAGCCTGGGGAGGATTGGCACCCCGGAGGAGGACTGGCACCTCTGTGGAGGGGTCACTAAGCACTGCCAGGCAGCAAGAACTCAAGTCCTTCCACTCTACCTCTTATCTAAGGGACAATAGGTACATCTTTCGGCCTCTCTGTCTTCATTTTTCTCTTCTATTAAAATGGGGAAGACAAAACTGGGCCACTGGGAGGATTAAGCAACTTAATATGTACAAGCAACTTAATATGTGCTTGGAATGAGAGCAGGTATTTGGTAAGGGTGCAAAGTCTGATTATTATGTGAAGTTACACCCTCCATGATCCCAGTGGTCCAGGTGAGCAGATGTTAAGTAGCAATAGGTCAGTAACTCCAAGGTCCCCGGGATCTTCCAGAATATTAGGTTCATTACTCTGAGCAGCATAATATTTTCCTGCTGAATAAACAAATGCAATAGTACACCTGGAAGGGCAGAGTAGTTAATAGGTGGATTTATGGTGAATCATTCACGAGGTCCTGGGAAGCCATGTCCTTCATTCCTTGCATCAGGGACTGGAACCCCATCATTAGGCAAGGATTGCCTTTGAAAGGCAAGTGGAGTAGTAAATGGTGCTAGCATACCCTGGTATGATTTGAGTGATCAGATCATTCATTGATCCTGGGCATCCTGAATGGGATTGTGGATGGCGAGAAGGGCTATAATCTGGCCATGTGGCCCAGGGCCAGGCTTGGCTCAAGCTCTTACGACAGGCAGCCATGCTGTGGGCCTCCTGGCAAGCTGTGCTCCCCAACAACCATGCCATGTTCACAAGGCAAGAAAGCCAGGGAACTATTGAGCAGACTGTCATGCTGGTTGGGAACCTAGCTGCAGGGCTTCCATGGGCACCAGGGAAGACAGGTGCTCTGGAGACCAAGTGGAGGGCCTCATTAAGGAACCCTTTGTCACTAGCTCCCCCAAGTTTCTTCAAGAGCCCATGTTCCCCAATTGATGGCATCCAGTCTTACCCTTGCCCACCACAACTTCAAATGACCCCCCTCCTTTGTCCATCAAGAAAACCCCATTGAAGGAGATCTCTGAAAACCCATTGTGAACTAACTAGAAAACACTCTGACAAGGAAGGGGGTAATATTTCATGGTAATTTTTAATCCTAAGTTTTCCAAAATGTGTTCTAGAAAAAGTTAGACTCCCCAGACTTTTTGGAAAGTTTATGGTCACATAAATTTCAGAAATGCTGACAACTACATCTCCATACATCTTAGAAATGCACAGTGAGAATGAGCCTTTGTAAAGTTCTATAGTGAAGTCCTATAGTGAAGAAGTCCACCTTTAGCCCCTAGGAACCTCCTTTAACCATTTACAGTTCTCTTCCATGGGGTATCTGGGAACGCTCTTCATTACCTACTGTGCATGGCACATTTTCAATTACAGACAGCAAGTATATTTAATCCTCTCATTTTCCAAGAAGGACTTTCTTATAGGAAAAAAATATTCTTTCCACAAATGAAGGGTAACCGAATGAGTTAGTGATGGTATCCATTCTACTGATCATACTGTTTCAAACAAGATATATCTGAACTCAGAGGTCAAGTTGGAGGTTCCCAATTTAGTTTTTCAAATATTTGTATTTTATGTATTTATGCATACAAGAACTGGGGTGTAGGCTAGAGGTGCAGTGGGTGGAGGGTGATAGCATGATAAGGCTGAGACTTAACCTCTACACCACCAGGGAGGCACTGGAGGTGCCCAGTTTAAAGCTGGGGCATGTGTTTGGGACCAGAACCTACTTTCATTCCTGCACTCACTGTGGATGAGCTAGGGCAAGACACCTGCCTCTGTCCCTCTGTCCCCTCAGGCAATTTCAGAACCAAACCAGGACAGAAGACATGACCTCAGCAATGACACTGTTGGGAAAAGGGTGGAAGTGGTCACCTTGCAAGACCCAGCCGGAGGATTACACTGAGAGGCAGGGCTGGAGGGAAAGACTCTCAGAAGCCAGAACCCGAACCTCCAAGGTGTCCGATGAGGTTGTGGTCGATTATAAACCAGTGGGCCTCATCTCAACAGTTAAAGAAAATTTTTCTCCTGAAAATCCTGGCCACACATGGGCAGCAGAGAGCCCTGAGCCTGCCCCACTCCCTCCAGGTGTGTGAGGAGGCAGCAGTTACTTTCCCTCTCTGAGCTTCCGTTTCTCTATCTGTAAAGTGAGGGCTATGGCGACTGCTTCAGAGGGTGTAGCAGCGATTGAATAAAATCTTAGCAGAGTGCCTGAAACCACAGTCAATACTCTGTGTGTGTGTGTGTGTGTGTGTGTTCATACACATTCTCCCCAGCCCCACCTATTTAGTACTTATACTACACACGAGGTAGTGATTCCCTTCATTAAAACTCTTTGCTTTCTAAAGTTTTTAGCACTGAGACCCTCACTTTTTTTTCCAAGAGGACTATTTAAAAACAGATTCCCACCCTCTCCACCTTCCAGAATCTGCCTCTGAGGTCCAAGATCCCAGAAATCTGTATCATTATAAAGTTTCCTATAGGAGCCAGGCAAAGCCCCCTTCAAACCTTGCCTCATTCAGTTAAAGGCTGATTTGCCTTGAGTGTTTTCAGACATGGGCCACGCACAAGACACCCTCTCCAGGGAGACTGCAGGTCCATGTCCACAGGGAGTCAAAGGACAGGAGCAGCACCCACACATTTTCAGTTGTATCAGGGCCCCTGCCACATGTACTGAGCTCTGTAGAGAAGAGGTGTCACACTCTCTGGAGCAGCCAGGGTGCTCCTCAGACCAGGCCAGGTCATGAACACCAGGAGGTTCCACCAAGGGTAGTGGAGGTCAGCACAGGCCTCCAAGAACAGTGTGGAGACAGACCAGGGAGAAGCTCAGCATTGTGGGCAGGAGGCTGGGGGAGGGGAGAGGGACTTGGGCTCACCTGTTCAGGGGCTATTGTAATATGTAGTTCAGAGGAGAAGCTGGCAGCAGAGTCAAGGGTGGCAGCAGGGAGGAAGGAAGACCATGAGCTGTGCTGCAGGAGGCCAAGGCTGCAGGAGGCTCACCAGGATGTGAGGCAACACAGAAGGGCAGCAGAAGGGCAGAGGCAGCGGGAAGGCCATGAATTGGGAGAGGTGTGCACAGGAGCGGGGACAGAGTGAAGGTGGCAGAGACTGACATGTCCTCCCCCCTTGCGCACTCTCCAGTGGGAAATGTCACCCCTGTCCTGTACCTGCCAGCCCCTGCTGGCTCGAAGGAGGGAGGCCCGAGCTGGGGCTGGAGGAGCAGCTTGGCTGCCACAGACAGTTTTGAGGAAGTGATGGATGCCCAGCGGAGGAGGTGAGAGGAAAGAAGGGGAAGGGGAAAGGAGGAGGAGGAAGAGAAAGCAGGGGAAGGAGGGGAGAGGACAGAGGAGAGTAGGCAGAGAAAGGGGCAGGAGAGAAGCCAAAAATGGGAGAAAAGAAGGGAAGGAAGCAGAGGGGAGCAGGATTGTCCAATGTACTGGTTTCCCAGGGATCAGCAAACAGGGACAGTGAGGGGGGCGGGCATCAGGAGCCCAGTGTTAAAGATCTTGCACCAAAATGGGGCTTCGAGGTCCTCTATATGAAAACATATTTTTAAAATTGCTGAACGATGCATCTTCCATAAGGGCAGTGACGTAAGGGTAGAATAAGGAGAAAAACCCAACACGCTATTGGTGAAAGCCCACTAGGGAAGTTGTTTCTCTCTCAAAGCAGTGGCCCACTCCATTCCACTCACTTTGCAGGAGGTTAGGGAGGAGGAGCAGCCAGCAAGGAAGGCAAAGAGGGAGGGGAGGAGCGGCCAGGGGAGGGAGCAGCTTGGGAACAGGGCTGTTCTGCTGCAGGTGTAGACAAAGGAGCAGGTGTGAGTTATGTGTTGGCTGATGAGGGTATGCAGACCACAGTCGGAGCAATAGCAACTGAGACACACCCCAGGGACTTTCTCTGGTTTTGTCTCCCTCCAAACACAGGAAAGTTGAAGTATGACTAGGCAAGTGACCGGAGAGCAAGCATGCTCACAGGAGCTCAAGAGACTTGGCTGTGTCCTTTACCAGCGCTCAAAGACAGGAAAATTGATGTTTTCAGCACCTCAGCTGTTCAGCTTTTTCCAAGACAATGACAGAGGAACCCATTTTACAGATGAAGAAACTGAGTCTCCAGAGGCCACACACTCACCCAGACCTCACAGCTAGGAAGCAGCAGTGGCATATTTGCAGGGAGGTGGGTGTGTCTCCAGAGTCTAAGACCCTCCATTAGGGGTTCCCAGTGGTGCTCCCCTGCTCCAAGGTACAGACTCTAACAGGCTCCAGACCTCTGGTATGTCACCATTAATGCCTTTTCTTCCAAGCATTTGAAATAGGCTTTATTTTTCTTAAATCAGAGTGCATTTTGAAACTCCTTCAAGACTAGTTGTGCTTCAGGCAAAGTCACTGCACATGCCTTGTGTGTATACACTGGCCCTGAGAGTTAGGAGCTGCCTCTGTGCTGAGCCTAGCAGAACTCGGGCTGGGGCTGGATTCCCAAGCCTATTGTTCCCCTTGAGATGGTTTTCGCCACTGACGATTTATGATTGATTAGAAAGGCGGAGGTTGGGGATATTTAATTTTGGCCCACTGATTACACTAGTTATAGAGATAGATCCAATTAGAAGCTGGAGTTCGAGAAAATGAAATAGAAAGGAACTGAATTTTCAAGAACTGTGAAGATTTGGTCACAGATTTTCCTGGGACTGGCTCTTACTTTAGTTGCTCCTCATGCTTCTGGATTGCTAAGGTCATGGAAAGTGAGGGGGAGCCAAGGGGAAGATCTGGACAGCGTGGATAAACATCACCATTTGGGGAATGTTACCACAGAAAAGGAACTCAGTAGATAATCTCACTGGGTTCCTGGAGGGGCTGGGGACACAGAACATGCCCTTCAGTCTGCCCCGTCGGGAACCATCATGCTAGGCATGTGGACGGACTTCAGTGTAGGGAATTGCCTACACAGAAGATGGGAGAATCGATTAGCCTACTTGGAGATGGTAAAGGTATCAGAGCTTAGCAACAGCAGGAAGCTGCCAACACCAAGAGGCATGGAAGGGCACCGGGAAGAAGTGGTGTTATCAGAACCCAGAACCTGTTACCGAACGCTGGTGTCAGTTTACCTTAGCCAATAAAAGGAAACAATAAAACAATAAAAGTTTGAGGAGAAGGAAAGTAGTTCTATTTGTCAACTAACTGGGGAGGGCAGCAGGCTCAAGTCTGAAAGACCACCATCCTGATCTTTGGCAAACTGAGGGGATTTATACAAAGAAGTGTAAGGGGAGACAGACAAGGGTCAGCATGTCCTTTGATGCAGGCATCTGGAGATTTCTGGGAAGATTCCATATTATCTTCTTAGGAATGTTCTTCCTTTTCAGAATGTAAGAATACAAGATTGTTAAACAAGGAGGGTAAATGAAAAAAATAAATAAATAAAATAAGAAAGCTTCCTGGTGGGACAGGAAGAGAGACATGTCCTTTTATCATTGTATCAAAACCAGGGGTGCCAGGTGGGGCTGAACCATGGCGGGAGAGGCTACCAGAGGAAATGCAACCACTGCCAAAAAAAAAAAAAAAAAAAAAAAAACCCACCAAAATAAAAGGTGGAAGAGATTGTGAAATACCCTGGCTTCTCCTTTCTTCCCACTTTCCAATCTCCAGTCTTCGCTCCCACTGTTAGAAACTTGCTGGAAGCCTGCTGCCTGGGAGTCTGGAAATAGATCCCTGCAGTGAAGAGCAGAACAGGGAAAGGCAAGGAGTCTGCTTTAGGCCAACTGTGGGGTGAGGGGAGGCCTCAGGGAGAGCACCCCTGTCCTCCAGGGGCTCCCAGTCAGTCTCAGCCCATTGCAAGACTTGAGGTTTAGCGTGTGGAAGACTTTGGGAGCCCAGATGGGGTCTGTTTAAGGTTCCTGGACACACTTGCAATATGAGTATGTGGTGGCTTCCTCACACCCACAAGCAATTCTCTGACACCAGACACTGTTACAGGGCAGCCCCGATACAAAACGGGGTGCCTGACTGTGGGTCCTCACCTGTGTGCTTAAAAGGACTTATCAATGCTCTACTGTAGGCACACGCGAAAGGTTTATTTACAAGGGAAGGGCAAATGAGGAAATGTACAACTCAGGGAGAAAAGTGGGAGACAAAGTTTTAAATGAGTCCTACCGATCCACCGATCAGGAATCCCAAGTGGTGTTAGGGGGAAAGGATGTCCTGAGATAATCTCATACAGGCTTTGTGGACTCTACCCCCACTCCAGACTAAAGCCATCAGGACATTGGGAAAAACAAATCCCATCACCACCAAGGGGAGGGTGGCTGGGACCTGAGGGTGGAGTTGGGCAGCCAGGTTGGATATAAAAACCAAACACGTGGGCCTTGGGGTCTCTCTCTGGCTCGCGATCGCTCGCCTCCTGGCTTCACCGCTCCTGGCTGGCGGCCAACTCTGAGAGCGCCATTTTGGGATTCCTGATTGGCGGATCGGGTAGGACTCATTTAAAACTTTGTCTCCCACTTTTCTCCCAGAGCTGTACATTTCCTCATTTCCCCTTCCCTTGTAAATAAACCTTTTATTAACCTTTCACGTGTGCCTGCAGTAGAGCATTGATAAGTCCTTTTAAGCGCGGGTGAGGACCCACAGTCAGGCACCCCGTTTTGTATCGGGGTTGCTCTACAACAGTGGCACTCTGAGAGCTGGCCGCAAGCCAGAGGCATGAAGCCAGGAGGCAAGCGAGAGAGCGAGCCCCCCAAGGCCCACATGTTTGGTTTTTATACCAAACCTGGCTGCTTAACTCCACCCTCAGGTTCCAGCCACCTTCCCTTTGGTGGTGATGGGATTTGTCTTTCCCAGTGTCCTAATGACTTTGGCCTGGGGTGGGGGTGGAGTCCATAAAGCCTGCATGGAATTAGCTCAGGACATCCTTTCCCCCTAACAACACCACCAAATCAGTTCTGACCCTGCCTACCGAGAGAGAGAGAGCATCAGATTGCAGGGAAGGACTCTGTCCCAAGAGGACCACTTACCTCAGAAACTGGCCCCAGGCTTCTGTGCTTCTGACCAAGCAGCAGTAGATTGGAGGTTGCCACTACCTACTCCTCAGACTGCAGGTGCCAGTTGCAAGCCCAAGTTATTACCTGTGCTTCTCGCCAACAGGCCACAAATCAGAGATTCTCAGGACCCCTCTGAAAGGTTCGGCGCTGTAAAGAAAAGGAGAGCCAGGCTAAATTTCTCAAAGGAAGGGAAAGTTTATTGCGCCCCGGGCAGACCTCAAGCACCCAAGGTGGGGGTCAGTGAAGCCACGCACGTTGTCAGGGGGAAGCAAGGTTTTATAGGGTGAGGAGAGGTCAGGTGGGAAACTGGGTTCCTACTGGAAAAAAGTTTGCAGGGTGGGGGGAGTTTCTTTGTCTGAATTCTCTAGGCGCATTCCTGTTCCCAGGTGGGCTACCCAGTGGGTTTTTACATTCCAGCCTCCTGCATGGACATTTCATACCAGCCTTTTGTTGATAGGAAAAGGGGCAATGGATCTTTCTTTGGCTACTTCCTTCTGAAAGGGGGTGAAGACCAAGGGGGTGGCTCAGGCCTGGTTATGAGGGTCTTCTGCAGGGATGCGAGAATACGGATGGAGGAGTTGGTTAAAGGTGGTACGAGACATTTCCCAAATGCGAGCCTGAATGAATTTTAGGAGGCAAGGAGCAAAAAGAAAAAATAAGGTTATCATTAGTATTGGCCCCAAGAGTGGGAGGATCCATGACACTATAGGATTTTGAAACCATGTCAGCGGAGATTTGGAGCCCCCGGTTTCCCATTCTATGTCTTTGCGTAGTTTCATTAAGGCTTCCACATTTTGTTCTACAATCCCCAATTCGTTGATATAGTAACAACATTCTTCCCTGAGAAACAGGCAGGTACCCCCCTTATTAGCTGTTAACAAGTCCAGAGCCCGCCGGTTTTGGAGAGTGACCTGTGCCAGGAGGTGAGCTGTCTTTGTAATGATGCTAAAGACACATAGGTTTTTCTAAGGAGGTATCTATTCTTTCATGAAATTCCTGGGCAGAAATCAGGCTGTGTCCCAGGGCCCCACCTGCCATACTTGCAGCTGCTATCGATGATGCCAGGCTGATTCCAACCATGATTGGAAGAAAGGCCGCCCGCTCAGTCCGATGTGGTGAGAATAACCAACCTAGCTCAGACTGTCCGTACAGAGCTAACTGTGGGACCACGAGGACTTGGATACGTGGGCCTGGAGTAGCAGAATTAATGCACCGAGAGAGAGAGCCATTGCACTGGAAAGTTTCCCTTTGTTGTTGTTCGGAGCACAGAAGTAACCGAAATGTTAGAAGTACAGGAATGAAAGCTGACAAGGGCATCAGTTTGATAGCAAGGGTACCTGTGATTGGAGTCCCATAGGGGGACTGAGAGTTGGGGAGTCTGGCAAGCAGCGTCCGTTATTTTGGTGGTAGTGGTATTGAGATTGATTGGAACTGCCACCAGTAGAGGCCTCTGAAGGGAAGCACAGAGGAAACAAGAGGAGGTGTTAGTCCCAAAAGAGTCATTTAGGAAGATTATAGCGTTTTGGATTTTGTTTTTTTTTTTTTTTTTTTTTTTTTTTTTTTTAAGTGTTTTTTTTTTTTTTTTAAATTTATTGATTGACTGATTGATACATACAAGCACTGGGCACAGTCAGAAGCGCGGGAGGGTGACAGAATTCACCAGAGCGGGGAGCAGAGCAGGCAGAAGGACCGAAGTACACTGCTGAGGGGAGCAGCGGGCGGCAGGAGAGGTCTGCGCGCCATGTGGGACCCTCCTCCAGTGACCGGGGAGCAGCTGGGGATCGAACCGGCGCTGCAGAGGCTGCGGGCAGCTTCGCAACCCAGCGCTCAACCGCTGCGCCAACGGGGAGGCCCGCGTTTTGGATTTTGAATCCAGGTTGAGGGTGTCTCAGTCTTTTCTGATGATGTTAGCTAATTTTATAGGATTTGTTTCGAATGGAGAATGTCCTGGGAGACTTGGACTGCGGCATTTTGTGTCGGAACATATTCCCTTGAGATGGACAGTGTTGCCACTGGGTAGGAATGCCAGCCAGTGCACACTGCGGCTTGGACTCCCTGTACCCAACGTTGGTCCCAAGGATCTGAAATAGCATAGCTAACTTGATTCATATTGAAGCCCGTATTATGACGGGCCAGAGAGAATATTTGGCCTTTATCTGGAAGGTGCCCTGTACATGACTGGTAAGGGCACCCCCCATATCCTCTATAGGTATTTTTGCAGTGATCTAAGGTTTGATGGTAAAGAAACAAAACAAGGTGTTCATAGGGTTGTTAATCGATGAAAGAGTTAGGGTGAGAGTGATAGGTGCTCTGCATGCGGCCTGTGGGTACTCCGCAGTACCACCTAGTGGGTAGTCTCCATGGATCCTGAGACAAAGGTCTCCCTAACTTTGAATTTCCATACACAGGACACTGAGCTAGGGGAGATTTTGACAAGAAATGCACATCCTAGTAGGACCCAGTTTATGACATACATACTGTTTGTCTTCGGGGGCATGTTTGACCCATGATAGATGGTGCCAGGAGGGGTGTCCCAGAAGTGTTACCTCTGTAGGCGTGGTGAGAATAACCGTGTGTGGGCCAGTCCACCGAGGCTGCAGTGGCTTTGGCTGAAGCGATTTGAGCAGGACTTGGCCTCCCGGATGCAGTGGTGGGGAAGGTGGTTGAGGAGGCCGAGATCCGAGGCAGGACTGGGTAAGTACCGGTCTGCGTGTTCCCGGAGCAGTTGCCTGAGTAGGGAAAGGTCAATCCTGTCCGGGTAGGTGTCCAGCAAGTTGGTGAGCTGCAAAAGAAGAAGGTGGGCGAAATCCCCCTCGAGGTGACACATGAGCACAGGTTTGACGACAGGAACGTATTTGTCAGACTTTTGCACTCAAGGAGGGGTGGAGGAAGAGCAGACTCAGGAATTGGCGTTCATTAGGCTCCTAAGACGGAGTGATGGAGGGGACAGATAGAGAGAGAATAGGGGCAGGGACAGGGACTGCAGCAGAGTCAGTTGTGAGAGCGAAAGCCCTTGCATCCGCCTTGTTATTCCCTGTGGTAACACAGAATTGTCGGTTGGTGTCCTTCACAGTGGATAATGGCGACTTCAGTTGGAAGCAGCAAGGCTATTAAAAGCTTAAGGATAAGTTTAGTGTTAATGATGGGGGTCCCCTTGGTGGAAAGGAATCCTCTTTCCTGCCAAATTGCAGCATGACTGTGAGCAATAAGGCATATTTTGAATTTATATAGATGTTGACTTTATTATGTTTGCTGAGGGTAAGGTCCCTGGTTAAGTGCTATGAGTTTTGTCTTTTGGGCGGTGGTTCTTCCAGGCAGTTTTTCTATGTCGATTACCTGATCGATGGTAACAGTGGCCTAGGTGGCCCTCCGCTGACCGCGCGCATCTTCACAAGAGCTGCCAGTCTACAAACACAGGAGGCATCTGACAAAGGAGAGCCAGTCTGGAGGTTTGCATTTCTTCCAGGATTTTAGGACATGAATGAGCGGCAGAAGGGGCCAGAGACAGGCAGAAGAGTGGCTGGGTTGAGAGAATTAGACTGAGTGAGACTCACTAGAGGGTTTTTGATAAAAAATATATGGAAATTTTGTAAGCAGGAAGGAGTAAGAGGTCCTGAAGGCGGTGCGAGGAATGTGCTTGGACGGATCTTCCCAGAGTAAGTTGGAGGGATTCCCAGGTGGGTAGAGCTGCCGCCGCCAGGCTCTAAGGCAGGGTTGCCAGCCCCTGACAGTGGGATCCATCTGCTTGGAGAGATAAGCGACAGGACGCAGGGCTGGGCCCAGAGGCTGGGAAAGGCCGCCTGCCGCAGTACCCCGACGTTCGGCTGTGAACAGGAGCAAAGGCTTTTCTGGATCAGGAAGGGTAAGGACAGGTGCCTGAAGAAGGATATGTGTGAGTAAAAGGAAGGCCCTGCGGACTCCCCAGGCGATTAGAGACGTCCTGTGGGGGAGGCTTTTGCTGCGTCGTACAGTGGCTTGGCTAGGAAAGCAAAATTAGGGATACAATGACAGAAGAGTCCAACCAAACCTAGGAAAGAAAGGATTTGTTTTTGCCTATTCAGGGGAGGGAAGGTCCCGGATGGCCTGTTTGCAGTCCATCGTTAGCTGTTTGGAGGAAGGAGTTAGTTGAAGACCCAAATAGACGACTGTGGGAACTGAGAGTTGTGCTTTGCATGGGGAGACATGGTATCCTTTGGAGCACAGGAAGGTGAGGGTTGTGCAGTGTGTTGCTGAGACTGTGGCAGAGAAGGACTGCAGGGGAGGAGGTCAGCAACAGACTGGAGGAGAGTGCTGGGTTGAACATTACATGACAAGAGATCACTAGCTAATGCCTGAGCAAGCAAATGAGGGCTGTCCCGGAAGCCCTGAGGCAGGACTGTCCAGGCCAGTTGCTGGGACCTGTGTGTCCGGATTTTCCCAAGTAAAAGCAAATAGGAAATAAACTTGAGGATACAGAGGGATGGTAAAAAAAAAAAAAAAAAAAAATCTTTGAGGTGAAGTACAGAGAAGCGTGTGGTAGAAGACGGTATACGAGATAGAAGGGTGTAGGGGGTTGGCACTACGGGATGGCTAGGCACCACCGCTTTGTTAATGAGGTGAAGGTTTTGAACTAGGCGATGAGAACCGTCGGGCTTCTTAGTGGAGAGAATGGGAGTATTACAGGGCAGGTTGATAGGAGTAAGGAGGTTTTTTTTTTTTTTCAGGAGTCATTGGATGATGGGTTTGAGACCCTGATGGTGAATGAGGGAAACTGGAAACTGGGGGTGAGAGGGAAAAGAAGAGGGATCCTTAAGGCAAATGAGGACTGGGGTACGATGGGTGGCAAAATCAGGATAGAGATATTCCAGACCGGGTTGACAGTGGAAGGAGACAGCAGGTAGTCCTGAAGAGGATTAGGAGATGTTTGGAGCAGTGGGAGGATGAGAGCAGAGCTAGGGTCTTGGAACCATGAGAGAGTAGCCCTGAGTTTGGTCAGAAGATCGTGACCCAGGAGTGGTGTGGGGCAAGAAGGCATGACTAGGAAAGAGCGGACCAGTGGTCCTGGGCTGAGAAGGAAGGCCATCAACTCCCGTAACCAAGGCCTGAGAAGGATAAACTTGACCAGAATAGGAGGGAAGGACAAAGAAGGTAGACCCTGTGTCAACCAGAAAGGAGATGTACTTACCTGCTACTTTGACCGTTACCCTGGGCTCCTGGAAGGTTATCAGAGTCAATGAGTCCGGGCCTCTTCAGTCCTCAGCCGCCAAACCCAAGACTGCCGTTGGAAGTGTAGCAGGGCCTGGAAGGACTGGCCCACCATAGCCAGGCATGGAGGGACAGTCACTTTTCCAGTGACCCTGGACGTTTCAGATGAGGCATGGTCCTGGCAGAGGGTGGGGTTTGGGGCATTGTCTGGACCAGTGGCCTTCTCGGCCACATGTGAAGCAGGCTCCTGGCGGCGGTCGGTTGGGGCACATGGGGCCCATTGTCATCCTCTGTCGGGCGGCAGGTGCTGCGGTCGTTGGAGGAGCAGGGCCTGGCGTTCTCAAGGCAGCTACTAGGGCCTGAACTTGAAGCTCAGCCTTCTCGCGACTACGGAGTTCCCTCTCTGCCCTGTCCCGTTCCTCTTGGTTGTTAAATACTGTAAAGGCCATGTTCAGCAGATCCCGGATCGGGGTTTGAGGACCGTTCTCAGTCTTTGGAAGTCAGGAGTGTTTTTTGAGGAAGACTGGGCAATCTCTCTGAGCTTATGAAAGTTTATAGGTTTAGGCGCTGCCGGTTGGAGACCAGCTAGGTGACAGGTCAGAGGTCAGGACGGAAGAGAAGATAACATGTAATTATGACATGTAAGGTCATAGGCTTGGGTAAGATAATGAAATTTTTAGGTGTAGGTAGTGGGATCATTTGTGAAAGAGCCAAGACGCTTTTCAAGTTGGGAGAGATAAGACAGAGAAAGGAACATGGATAAGCATGAGAGAGGATAACAGAGGATAAGCATGAGAGAGGGTGTGGCAGCTAGGAGGTGAAAAGAAAGGCGGGGAGGGTCTGGATTGGGGAGCTGAAAGAGGTGAAGACTGAGAATCTAGAGGATTAGAGAATTTTGAAGAGGGGTCTGGAAAGGGCGAAGAGAGAGAGGAGTCTTGAGACTTAGAAAGTATGGCAGGTTTTCAGGAGGGAGGAAAGGGGTGGAGTGCAAGAGAAAGATAGTCTGGCCCTAAAGGATTTCTGACCCTTTTCCATTGCGGTGACAGAATTGTTTAGGACTGTAAGGACCGAGAAGTCAAAAGTGCCATGCTCGGGCCAGTGGGAGCCATTGTCCAATTGATATTGAGGCCATGCAGTGTTGCAGTAAAAGACCAGACGCTTAGGGCATTATGTGGCCTAAGTCCCAATGGACCGAGGTTTGAGAGAAGGCATCCCAGTGGGGTGGCCGGGCTAGGCTTGAAATTTGAGGACCCCAAGACTAAGTCGGCTCCTTTCCCAACTAATGGGATAACAGAGTCAGGACGCAGCATCCCATGAACATGATCTAGCTGTCGGGACGCAGGCCCCGAATCGCGGCATCCCCGGATTTGGTCCTGGCCTTTGGAAGGGGGGCAAACAAGCGAGGGGGAAGTCTCCACCTCTCCATTGTTGCCTAGGATTCGGGCACCTAGTCTGGATGGGCGTCCCCAGACTCAGGGTCTAGGAGTAACAGGCATTGGTGGACGTGGGCCCATGGTTTAGGGAACAGCCAGCCGAGAGAGGGGTTAGGAGAGGAGCTAAATAGCCAGAGGCGAGGGCCTCTCAGGAAGGAGGGTCAGGCAGGTGACTCACCCCAAGGATTAAGGCCAGTGGTGGTGTTTAGGGCAGCCCTGATACAAAACGTGGTGCCTGACTGTGGGTCCTCACCTGCGCGCTTAAAAGGACTTATCAATACTCTACTGCAAGCACAAGCAAAAGGTTAATAAAAGGTTTATTTACAAGGGAAGAGCAAATGAGGAAATGTACAGCTCAGGGAGAAAAGTGGGAGACAAAGTTTTAAATGCGTCCTACCCGATCTGCTGATCAAGAATCCCAAAATGGCACTTGGAAAGCTGGCTGCAAACCAGGAGCCGTGAAGCCAGGAGGCGAGCGACAGCGCGAGAGAGCCCAAGGCCCACGTGTTTGGTTTTTATACTCAACCTGACTACTTAACTCCACCCTCAGGTCCCAGCCACCTTCCCTTTGGTGGTGACGGGATTTGTCTTTCCCAATGTCTTGATGACTTTGGTCTGGAGTGGGGGTGGGGTCCACAAAGCCTGTATGGGATTAGCGCAGGACATCCTTTGCCCCTAACAGTGGGTGTGAGATGTCTGCAATGGAGAGGAGAGGTCCCAGGGACAAGAAGGTGGCCCCAGTGCCAGGGGACACAGCCTTCTCGGGTTTCGGCACCATGATGAAAGGTTCGGTGCTGTAAAGAAAAGGAGAGCCAGGCTAAATTTCTCAAAGGAAAGGAAAGTTTATTGCGCCCTGGGCGGACCTCACTCATCCAAGGTGGGGGTCACTGAAGCTGCGCACGTTGTCAGTGGGAAGCAGTGTTTTATAGGGTGAGGAGAGGTCAGGTGGGAGACTGGGTTCCTATGGCAGGAAAAAGTTTGCAGGGCCAGGGGAGTTTCTTTGTCTGAATTCTCTAGGCAGGCTTCCACATTCCTGTTCCCAGGTGGGCTACCTGGTGGGTTTTTGCATTCCGGCCTCCTGCATGGACCTTTCACCCTCCTCATGTTTGATTAACTTGCTAAACACCTCACAGAACTCAGGGAACCCACTTACTTGCAAAATCACTGATTTGTCACAAAGGATGTTGCTCAGGAACAGCCAGATGGAAGATGTGCACGGGAAAAGTATACAGAAAGGTGTGGAGCTCTCTGCCCTCTCCAGGTTTGCCACTCTCCACCATTGCCACACATTCACCAACTGGATGATCCTTCTTTTGTGGATCACTACACAGACACAGTTGATTAACTATTTGGCCATTGGCAACTGAGCAATTTTTAGCCCCTCTCTCCCCTCTGAGGAAATCAGGACTGAAAGTCCAGCCTTTTACTAACATTGGTTTCCCTGGGGCCAGCCCCCAGGCTTTGGTGCTTCCAATAGTCACCTCATCCACATAACAAAAGACACCATTACCACTCCCTGGCTCTTAGGAAATTCCAACTTGCATTTTTTAGCAACTTGAGCCAGGAACAGTGGATAAAGACCAAGTGTGTATGAGAACTCTATTTTGGTCATCTGAGTGATCAAAATATATATTTCTTATAAATCACAGTATTACAGGATCATAATCAGTCGACCCTTCCTTGAGCCATGTGGTTTGGCCAGTGATTTCCACACATCCCTCCACTCTCTCAATCCTCAACACAAGTTCCTCAGTAGCAGCCCCAGCCTTACCCAGGAAGAAACTGAACCTGGGCTGGTCCAGGATAGGAAATGCACCCAAGGTGCCAACTATGACATGGCAGGGCCAGAGTTTGGGCACAGGCATAGAGTCCATTGTCTGTGATGCTCCCATGCAAATGGAACAGGGTGATCCCCAGGAAAAGGGGAGGACCCTTTTCCTACCCTGCAACATTACCATAGTCTGCTGTCAGTTCGAGGGCAAGCATAACCTTTCAAAATGCAGACAAACATAAATCCCAATCTTAAAGGACAATGAAGTTAATCAAAGAAAACAGTGAATTGGAACAAAATAGACTATTTTATTAGCCTTAACTACTTATAACTCCTATTAATTATTTAAAAGCCCAATGGAAATGTTTTCTTTTATTAAAGTTCATTGTTTTAATCTTAAAAAGCAATGAAAACCTCTCTAAAACTTCTCCAGAGTCCAGATCCTTGCCCACTCCCACAGGCTGGGCAGATCCCCTGACTGTGCACACCAGTGGGCTCATGCCTGGTTGCACATAAGCCTGCAGTGACCCGGACCTCTGCTTTGAGGTACCTTTTTACAGTTGCAATTATTTCGTGATTTGCAATTCTTATTAATGGTTGTTCCCTTCTTCACAGATTACAAGCAACTCAAGGATAGAGTCCATTCTATTTTGGGCCTCCTCTCTGTAGCATCTGATATCTGCAGGTAGCTCTGTCCTTTGTATGCTTCACAGACTCGTCCCATCAGCTGGTATTTACTGAGTCCATATCAATGAGGGTTCCTGTGACAGATGCCAGACATTTTCTTTACTAGCCTATTCATTTGGAGCATTTATTAATCATCTGCCACAATCCAGACCCAACAGCCAGGCCTTGGGGAAACAGAGGAAAGCAACACAGGGGTGTTCAATCTCCTCACAGATTTTATTTTTAAGCCTCACAAGGCAGGAGTCATCCTCACTTTATAAATAGGAAGGACACTCAAAAAGAGTGAGACAACATTCACAAGCACACCCCAAAGAAGTGGCAGGACTCTAGTCTCATTATCCTGCCCCTCCCACCTGCCCAGCAGGACAGGAAGCAGAGGTAGGGCTCAAAGTAGAGCAACCAGAAGACCCCATTGTTTATAATCCAGGAGCTGGCTGGAAATGAGATCCTATCTATAAGACCCTTAATTTGGACCCTGGCATGTAACAATCACACAATTAATAATGGCAGAAACAATAGTCTTTGTTTGTATTTTTCCAACCAAACTGGAACCAGTTTTTGATTTTAAAAATCAAAATTTGGGACAATTTTACCTCCAAGGAAACATTTACCAACAATGTCTAGAGACATTATTGGTTTTCATAACTAGAGATGGGATGCTATTCGTGGGTAGAGGTAAGGAATGCTACTACACAAATAAGACAGCCCTCACAACAAAGAATTATGAGCCCCAAATGTTAATAGAGCAGAAGATGAGAAACTTGTCTAGTGGGAACTTTGTGTATATCATTAATTATTCGCTTACAACATTATATTCAGTGTACACAGAATGGTTGACCTCATGGCTAATGATCTGCTAGCATAAATTAGAGGATTCTTTCTTATATACCCAGGTATAGGAGTAGCCTACTATACCTCAACTTCCTAGACTACTGAACAAGTTGCAGTTACTGGTGAAGTTTCCATCACAAACTAGGTTTGGGGTATTCCATTCATCCCCAAACCCTTCTGTTGGTTCCCTCAAGGAATATGGAAGAATTAGAAAAGAATTGTTCTTTGTAGAGTCAGGATTCCAAAGATTTCCTTAATAGTTTTAAATAATCATCCTCTCAAAATTCTTTCTCCCCCATCACAGACCTGAAGGCCTCTACTTAGGAACTTCAGGGAATGTTAGGGAATGCACTGACAGAAATGGGTGTGAGTACCCTGCAACTCGGTGTCTTCAAACACAAGCCAAACCAGATGAGAACTATTTCACATCCCTTTAGATTTAAAGAACAATTACATTGCTGGGAATGTTGCAATAATTAGAAAAACTAATGCTGCTTTGTCTACTCAAGATGAACTTCTGGGGATTGCAAAGGCATCAGCTAGGAAGCAACTACATTTTCTCTAAAACATGAGGTCATAGAAGACTGATAGGAGTCCATTTACTCCATCTTGGCTAGATCAGCGTCTCTAGTTTATTTTGCTAATATCATCTCATTGCAGCTGTGGCTGTACAGGTAATGTGGCTACACAGGTAATGAACATGGCTGTACAGGTAATGATTA
Organism: Talpa occidentalis; assembly: GCF_014898055.3. NCBI lineage: Eukaryota > Metazoa > Chordata > Mammalia > Eulipotyphla > Talpidae > Talpa > Talpa occidentalis. The sequence continues at coordinate 98,132,511 of NW_023604295.1, forward strand.
AAATTGTGGCTGTACAGGTAATGAATTCAATAAAATTCAAAAAACTGGAGCCAGGAGGATCCTTCATTCTCATCTTGACACCATGACTGATCTACTATCAGCACAGACACTTGGACATGGTTAAATATCTTTTGAACCCGTCTTCACAGGAGCAACAGAGCTCAGCTATGAGTCATATGGTCTATATGCTCAGAAGTAATTGACCTTAAATTAAACTCCTAGAACCAAGAAACCACTGACACAGAACCAAGAAGACAGAAAAAAAACGAGGGCATGAACCCTAGTCAGAATCAAGGGATCTATCCACCAGGAAGAGGGACTACCCAAATTGTATTCCAGAAGCAAGGGAACTATCCATCAGGAAGATCTGGTCATTTGAAAATGACCTGTCCCCATATGGACTGATTTATAGTTTTCCAATGGACTTCAGCCAAGTCCATATTCCTTTGCCCTTAGCCCTTTTTTTAGCCAATAAAATTTAATTCCTTTGTTCTTGATCCTAGCCCCCCAACCCCCAAATCATTTTAACCCCCTTCCCTTTCCTGTGTGGGAAGACCAGCTTGAGCTTGACTCCTGCTTCCTTGCCAGGTGACTCATAATAAAAATCCTTTTCTTCCTCAAAATTCTGGTGTTATAATATTGATCTTTATGTGCATTGGGCAGCAAGCACGTTGGCTCAGTAGCAATCTGAAACCTTACCCTTTGTTATCAGTCAGAGAGGGACTTCCTAAGATCACTTGTGATAGAGGAAGCTGGAACTTGAATTCAGATTTTCCTGACTTTGATTCCAGAACACTTCCCAATTACAATGAAACCTAAAAAATATAAGCACCTATTAAAAATCATACTGCTGCCCTCCCATGCTCTTATTTCCATGTGGGGAGAAATTACAAGCACAGCATAGGGCTCGAGATCACGAAAAGGGCCACCTTACAGTTATGAAGTATCTTTCAGTTTGTTTAGCATTTTCATGCTTGTCACTATGTGTAATCTCCATAGGAAGCAGGAAGAAAAGGAAAATAGTTTTAAAGTCCTTGGTATATTTGGAAAATGAGGCACAAAGGCATTAATTAGTTTTCCCCAGGTCACCCTGATAGCCTAGAGCAGAGCTGGCTGACTCTTGGCAAATTTCTCCTAACTTGTGTTCTAGAATTTCCCCCGCTTCTCAGAGGTTCACATTTATTGCAGACACAGATATACCAAAAGGACCGGAGAAACTGCAGGGTGCCTCAATATCCCTGATGGGGCCAAGTTTAGAAGACACCCTTTTAAAAAGTATAAACAGAGTCCTAGAAAACAGCAAGAAACTCTGGTAAACCCTTATGCCATCTCTGATGTGCTGGCCTAGAGGGTGGCATCTCAGGGGCCCAGGAGTCAACAGCCTCCTATTAAAGCATGGAAAGGGAAGCCTTCTTGTCAAGGGAAGCAGGATGGAATAGATCTTTCCTTGACTCTGGTTCTTCCATTAAAAGAAGAAGAAAATGCCTCCTTCACTACACTCCCTGTTTTCCTCCAAAAGCAAACGATACCCCACAAGCCAAGTAGACTCTGCCCCATGTCTACTTTGAAAGCCAGCTTGTCTGAAGTCCTGTTTCCAATCCCTTCTTTGGCAACAAATGTTCAATAGGGAACTCCTTAGAAGGAATCACCTCTTCCAAGGGATCAATGTGTTTGTCTTGAAGTTAACTTTCTGAAAGGCAAGACATAAACAAAACTCCAGATCTGGTCAGATGGGCTACATTGACCTGAAGGGGTTGCCTTAGGCTGTCCGCACAGGAATGTGTTTCCTCTCCCACTTCTCCCCATTCCTGCCTGTCACACCCACACTGGGAGGACTTTGTCATGAACTGATACCAGTAGGGAGCCTTGGGACAAAGGTCACATAGGTGGTGTGATGGGAGGAGAGAAGTCAAGCACCAAAGTTCCAGAATGTGCTTGTTGGAGGGTTGTCCAGGAGAATTGTGCCAGAACACACAACTCAATCACCATGATCTCTTACCCTCTGGACCTCCATAGGATTCTAGACCAAATAAGCTTTGAGTGGGTGGAGAGGGGAAAGAAAGAGTAACCTGGACATAACCTTGGCCTGAGTAATCTTGATCAGTTTCTTAACCTTTCGGAGCCCTTTTCTGTCAAATACATAAACTATTCCTTGCCCACTCACATGTCATGGGTCTTCAAAAAGCTAGAAAATGTAACAGCCCAGGAAACATGGGAGTGCTTTCCATGTGCCAGTGTGAGATATGTATTTGTTAGGACATATTGAGAGTCTGCTTACATACCCAACATAATTCCCTCCTGACTCTCACTCGAGTCTCACATTTGTTCTGGAAGAAATTCACATTCTTACTCCAGGGTGCCAAGTCAGGCTACAGGGCAGGATATACATTTCGTGTTTGGGGAAGAGGTCTACTGTACTCCTCCCCTACCTCACAAGGAAACAGATATGCACCATTTTCCCTGGTAGCCATCTTGAGTCTCTGAAGAAAAACATTGATTAGACTTACTTCACTGAGCATAATTCCTTCTAGTTCCATCCACATTGCTGCAAATGGCATGAGTTTACATTTTTTGACTGATGAGTAGTATTCCATTGTGTATATGTACAATATCTTCTTGAGCCAGTCATCTATTTTGGGCATTTGGGTTGTTTCCAGGTTTTACCTATTGTAAATAGTGCTGCAAAACATAGGGGTACACAACGGACACAGCAGAAATCAAAAGAATAGTCAGTAACTACTATGAACAGTTATATGGAAACAAGTTCAACAATCTAGAGGAGATGGACAAATTCCTACAACTCTACAATGACCCAAAGCTAGATAAAGAAGAAATAGAACACCTAAACAGACCAATAACATGCAGCGAATCTGAAATGGAAATCAAAAACCTCCCAAAAACAAAAGCCCGGGGCCTGATGGATTTACAAATGAATTCCACCAAACATTCAGGGATGAATTAGTGCCTATCCTTCACAAACTCTTCCAAAACATTGAAAAGGAAGGGACAATACCAAACATGTTCTGTGAAGCCAACATTACACTAATACCAAAACCGAACAAGGACAACACAAAAAAAGAAAACTACAGGCCAATCTCTCTAATGAACACTGATGCAAAAATCCTCAATAAAATTTTAGCTATCAGAATCCCACAATGTATCCATAAGATAATTCACCACGACCAAGTAGGATTCATTCCAGGGACACAAGGATGGCTCAACATCCGAAAATCAATCATTGTTATCCAACACATCAACAAAAAGAAATATAAAAACCATATGATAATATCAATAGAGGCTGAGAAAGCTTTCGGCAAAGTACAATACCCATTCATGATAAAAGCCCTTGAAATTCATGGGATACAAGGAACATACCTCAACATCATAAAGGCCATCTATGACAAGCCAACAGCCAGTATCATTCTCAATGGTGAAAAGCTGAAAGCATTTCCATTAAGATCTGGAACAAGACAAGGATGTCCACTCTCACCACTGCTTTTCAATATAATACTGGAAGTCCTAACCAGAGCAATAAGACAAGAGAAGGCATACAAAGAATCCAAATAGGAAAAGAAGTTAAACTATCACTATTTGCAGATGATATGATAATATACATAGAAAACCCCAAAAACTTCACAGAAAAACTAATTCAACTAATCAATCAGTTTAGTAAAGTGGCAGGATACAAAATCAACACACAAAAATCAGTAGCCTTCCTATACACAAACAATAAATCTGAAGAAGAAGAAATTTGAAAAACCATCCCTTTAATTATCAAAACAAAAAATCAAATACTTGGGAATAAATCTAGCAAAAGAGGTAGAGGACCTATACAAATAAAACTATAAAACACTGTTAAAAGAAATAGAAGAAGACACAAAGAAATGGAAAGACATCCCCTGCTCATGGATTGGAAGAATTAACATCATCAAAATGGCCATCCTACCAAAAGCAATATACAGATTCAATGCTATTCCAATTAAAATTTCAATAACATTCTGCAAAGAAATAGAAAAATTATTGATGAAATTCATATGGAATCACCGAAAACCCTGAATAGCCAAAGCTCTTCTGAAAAAAAAGAAAAAAGGAAATGGAGGCATCATACTCCCAGACTTCAAACTATACTGCAAAGCCATAATCACAAAACTGCATGGTATTGGAACAAGAACAGACACACAGACCAATGGAATCAAATAAAAAATTCAGAAATAAACCCACAGATTTATGGTCAACTAATCTTTGACAAAGGAGAAAAGAATATGCACTGGAGCAAAGAAAGTTTGTTCAATAAATGGTGCTGGGAAAACTGGGTTGCTACATGCAAAAGAATGAAGCTTGATCACTACCTCACACCATGCACAAAAACCAACTCAAAGTAGATTAAAGAACTAGACATAGGACCTGAAACCACAAAATACATAGAAGAAAATATAGGCAAAACACTACATGACATGCACCTCAAAGACATCTTTACAGACACATCACCCAAAGCAGTGATAATGAAGGCAAAGATAAACAGCTGGGACTACATCAAATTAAAGAGCTTCTGCACAGTAAAAGAGACAATAACCAAAACAAAGAGAAACCCCACCAACTGGGAGAAAATTTTTGCACATAACACTAACAATAAAGGGCTGATCACAAAAATCTACAAAGAGCTGATGAGACTCAACAAAAACAAAGAAAATAATCCAGTCAAAAAGTGGGCAGAAGAGCTAAAAAGAAACTTCTCTGAAGAGGAAATGCAAATGGCCAACAGGCATGTGAAAAAATGTTCAACATCACTTGTAATCAGGGAAATGCAAATCAAAACTACAATGAGATACCATCTCACACCAGTGAGAATGGCACATATTAAAAAATCTAGCAACAACAAATGTTGGTAAGGTTTTGGAGAAAAAGGAACTCTCCTGAACTGCTGATGGGAGTGCAAACTGGTCCAACCACTATGGAGAGCTGTGTGGAGATTTCTTGAACTACTAAACATAGAGCTTCCATATGATCCAGCAATTCCACTCCTAGGTATTAACCCAGATGACACAGAAACAGTAATTCCAAAGGGCACCTGCACCCCTATGTTTATAGGAGCACTATTTACAATACCTAAGCTATGGAAGCAACCCAAATGCCCAAAAATAGATGACTGGATCAAGAAGATGTGGTACACATACACAATGGAATATTACTTAGCAATCAAAAAAGATAAACACATGCAATTTGCAGCAACATGGATGGAGCTAGAAGGGATCATGCTCAGCAAAATAAGTCAGAAAGAAAAAGAAAAATACCGGATGGTCTCACTCATAGCAGGAACTTCGAAAACCTAAATAAGAGACCAGGAAAAAGACTAATCAATACAAAGTAAAAATCAAAATCAACAAGCAACTATAAACCCGAGACACATGGTGGGGGGAGGGGGAGGGAGAGGTGGGGAAAGGAAGGACTAGAGTCAAAATAAGGGGGGGGTGCAATTGTATTGGGAATATAACCAAAACAAAAATGCACACATTGTGCAAAGATGAAAAAAGATGTAAGAATTATATAAAATAAAATATTTAAATTAAAAAAAGAAGTAAAAAAATTAAAATTAAAATAAAAACAGGGGTAGAGGTGGTCTTTTGAATTAATGTTTTTGTGTCCTTTGGGTAGATCCCTAGTAGTGGAATTGCCAGGGAATATGGTAGCTCCATTTTTAGTAGACTGAGGAACCTCCAGACAGCTTTCTATAGTGGTTGGACCAGTTTGCACTCCCACCAGCAATGTAGGAGAGTTCCTTTTTCACCACATCCTCGCCAACATTTGCTTCTGTTTGGTTTTTTTGATATGTGTCATTCTTACTGGTGTAAGGTGGTATCTCACTGTGGTTTTAATTTGCATTTCCCTGATTAAAAGGGATGTTGAACATATTTTCATATGCCTGTTGACCATTTGCATTTCCTCTTTGGAAAAATGTCTTTTAGGTTCTTCTGCCCATTTCTTGACTGGACTGTTTATTTTGTTTTTGTTGAGTCAGTCATGTGAGTTCTTTGTATATCTTTGTGATCAGTCCCCTTTAGTTGACTGGAATGCGAAGATTTTTTTCCCAATCAGTGGGGTTTCTCTCTGTTTTGGTTAATGTCTCTTTTGCTGTGCAGAAGATTTTCAGTTTGATGTAATCCCATCTGTTTATGTTTTCCTTGACTTTCTTTGCTTTGGGTGATGAGTCTTTAAAGATGTTATTGCGATATATGCCTCATAATGTTTTACCTATATTTTCTTCTATATATTTTATGGTTTTAGGTCTTATGTCCAGTTCTTTTATCCATTTTGAGTTAATTTTTTTGCATGGTAAAAGGTAGTGGTCTAGTTTCATTCTTTTGCATGTGGAAGTCCAGTTTTCCCAGCACCATTTATTGAACAAACTGTCCATATTCCATTGCATATTCTTTGTTCCTTTGTCAAAGATCAGTTGTCTATATAAGTGTAGTTTTATTTCTGGGCTCTCTATTTGGTTCCATTGGTCTGTGTGTCTATTTTTGTTCCAGTACCAAACTATTTTGATTATTATGGCTTTGTAGTATAGCTTGAAGTTTGGAAGTATAATACCTCCTTTCTCCTTTGTTTTCACCTGTAGGGTTTTGGCTATTCATGGTTTTTTTGTGGTTCTGTATCAATTTCATCAGTATTTGTTCTATTTCTTTGAAGAATGTAATTGAGATTTTAATTGGAATAGCATTGAATCTGTATATTGCTTTTGGTAGGATGGACATTTTAATAATGTTAATTCTTCCAATCCATAAGCAATTATGCTCAATGAAATAAGCCAGAAAGAAAAATAAAAATATAGGATGGTTTCACTTATAGCAGGAATATAGGGGAACCAAATAAGACATCAGTGTAAAAAAAATAGTAACAGTACAAAACTGCAAGGGAGGAGGAGGAAGAAAGATCAGATGGCGGGAGGGAGGAGCACAGGGGACTGAGGTGATGGTACACGGGTGCATTAGTGAAAGAAACTCTATGGGGACTACACCTGAGGGGGTGGGGGGAAGCAAATATTGTTTTAAAATGAACAATGATGTAAAAAATTTAAAAATAATTAATATAATAAAAAAAACATAAAATTAAAAAAATAAAGCATTCATTAGAAATATGAAACACAGGAATGTAAAACAATGGTACTTCATTTTAAAAAAGAAAGAAAGAAAGAAATAGGAAACAGTTGGGAATCTTCTGAGTCTGGTAACTGAAACCATGTTGGGAGCCTTTGGAGGATTGGCCCCAGGCCCCAGAGGGCATATCCAGGCCTGCTCAGGCACATCCACCTCCAGGATGGAGTGGAAACCAAGACAACCACAGACCACCAGGGTTGAAGCGCCACTAATCACAGCCTCATTGACTGGCCACCAATCAAAACCGCACTCACTGAAAGCCTGACTTGCAGGAAGCAGACTTGAGAGTCAACTAGCTGCCTTTTACGTAAATGAAGGCTCCTTACCCCTGGCGATTTGGGCACACAACTCAAGAGTTTCTTGGGCCTGTGTTTCCCTAGCTCCAGTAATAATAATACTTCCAAATAACTGCTGAAATTTTGCTTCGACCAAGCCCCATCCATTCTATGACAATAGATCTCGGGTGGATTGTCCTTGGCCAGGATGGCAGAGATGAAACACAGGAGAGCCTGTGTCCTCGATGACAGCATTGAGCCACTTATAGTCCTTCTCCTGCCTTTCTAGAAGCCTTCACTAGACATCTGGAATTGTGAGAAGACCATTATTCCTATTTTTATGTTCGTTTGAGTTGAAGTTACTATTATTTTCAATCCAAAGCGTGTTAACAGCCCAGGGTGGGGACCTCTTTTTCACACCAGACAGTAAAGCTATAGAACCTGCCACATTTCTCACATACTAGGCAGTAAGGCAGCATCAGTTTTGGGACACAGAGAGGGACACTTCTCCCCACTCCTTCAGGAGGCCCTCCTTTCTTCCCAGCCTGCCATGGGTCCTGAAATGCTTGCCCCAAATCTGTTTCCATTCTGTTCCTGAGTTTTCCCTAGGCCTGGATTCAATTCCAGACTCTGACCCATTAGGCCCTCAGGCCCTTTCCTGATGGATAGAGCTGTCCTCCATTGGATTTACCCACTTTGCCCCTGCACAGCCTAGATAGCTCAGAGGAACCTGCTGTTGTAAAAATAAGTCCTACCTACAGCCTGTGGCCAGGGGCAGCCACTGAAGGATTTCAAGTAATATGAGAGCTATGCTTTAGAGCTCCAGTCTTAAGAAGCTCTTACTGGAGGCCATGTCAAGGGTGGAGCATAAAATGGGCCCAATCAACTGTGCCTCCACCACCAGGGCTCTGGGTTTGCAGAAGGCTTAAGAGTTAACAGATCTTCCCTGGAGTCTCAAATGTGATGTTGAGTCATCCTTTCAAAAGAAAAAAAAAAAATATATATATATATATATGTATATAATAATAAAGCCCACCATTTTTGAGTATTTGCCATGTTACAGGTGCAGTGCTAGACCCCTCTATCATTTGTTCATTTAGTCCTCACAGTAACTCAATAACCATTTCTTAGCCTCATTTTTCAGACAACACCCAACTCAGAATACTTAAGTAATCTGTCCAATTTCCCAACTACAAAAGCTCCCTTTGTTCTTAAGCAAGTGCTCGATCCTGTCCTGTAATAGGACCACATGAGTGCCACCCTTCATAGTGCAAGAAAGCAAAAGTGCTGGCCAGTGGGGTTTTCTTAGAACACTTGATCAGATAAGTGTGCATTTGTTAAATGTTCATTGGGTGCGGAGTCCTCCCAGAACTTGGAGCTGAGCTGCCCCTGAAGGCAGAAGAAGCCTGTTCAGGAGTAGGTCCCAGGGTTCTTCCTTCAAATCTTGATTCACCTTAGCATCTTCTTTCTTTTCTTGATACATGTGGGAACTACAGGCTTGTGCTCTCTTTATGGGTGTACTCGGGGAGGGTGTTATGCCAGAAGGATGCCTAAGAAAAGGCAGGTTAATGTTTGTCTTAGACATAGGCCTTGGGTGGGCAAGCTGGTCAGTCCATCAGAACAGATACTTGGAAACAAAGAGGAAGAAGAGGGTTTGGGTTCTGTCCACTTCTTGAACTTCTGGATGCCAGCAGAAAATGTTAGTGAGGATCCAGTCAACCCCCATCAATGTTGTTGTATCTTAGAATCTGCCATTTTGCTCGTATTCTCTTGTGTTTCATTTTTGTCCAGACACCACCCTGCTTAGAAAACAAAAACTTAGCAAAATGCACAGCAATATCCCTGATCAGCCAGTCTTCCTGGCCCTGTCCTGCAATATTTCAGATGCAAAAGCCTGACAGACCACCCTCAAGCCTGAGAAATCACTGGAAAGGGAATCTAACTGAACTCCCAGCTCCCAACCACAGCCCTTTCCCTCCCCAGTTTCAACCTTGGTAATTAAGAAAACAGACTCCAGCTTGGTATGAGTGAGACTATTATTCCTGCCTCTCTAAAGCAGTGGCACCACTGTAGAAGCAGTTGGCATGGCGACTAAGCCAGGAGGACGCTTTCAAAATGGGCAATTTAATTTAAAACAATCATTGCATTTTAAACTGAATGTCACATTCCCATAATTGCAAGGACAGCTAATTGGGCAATTAATTGTTTGGAATATTTCTGTTCTCTTATTCCACTTAATGTGTGGGCACAGACATGCTCACGTGCACACACACATACACACACACAGAGTTACTCAGAATCAAGGCCAAATTACTAATCCCATGGTTACAGATGATGAAAATTATGAAGAACTTTGTCTCAGTGTTTGACGCTTTGGTGGATGGTGCTGCATCATCATCATCAGTACCTTTTCATGTTGGACCCAAAATGCAGCTCCTAAAAGCTCCCCCACTCCCCACTCTCTCTGCCCCCACTGAAGATGTTTGTGAGGGTGCAGACATTGTCAAGGCCCTTGCACACTCATACCCACATGAAAGAGGTGAAATTTCCCTGGTAATGGAACTCTGACTTGGGAAAGCTATGGCATGGTCTTTATAAGTTTTAAAATTCTGAATTCCCTGGCCTAAGAGCAAGTCGAAATGCCCTTCTTTTCAAAACATTAACCTCAATAAAAAATACTGATAATGGCATCTGAGGGAGAAATTGCCTGGACTACGTGCAGATGCGTTACTTGCCCTGACTAACCCTGGATTCCATGGCCACAAGCTTGGTGCCTGACTGGAACCCAGATCTCTGAGTTCATTGCTTTGATATACTACTTGTCACAAAATATTTTTTGCTCTACATGTTTCCAAACCGATCTGGTGAGCAGTCCCATTCTGCTGGGTGCCTACATTGAATTGATTTAGAGAGAATGTTTTCACCATACCCTAAGACAGCCTGTCCATCCAAAGCGAACATGCAGGGCTAGTTAACTCATCTTAATTATTTTTTTTTAATCCAAATTGCTGTTCTGAATAAGCTAAAAGTGACCAAATATGCTCAACTTGTGTTTCAGCCCAGGGCAGCAGGCTGACTCTGCTGTTTAATTGAGCTGAAATCTAAAGATGAAAGCTGAGAATTAAGACTCGGTCACCCTGGGGGGGAAATGGAAAGCCTGTTTCCATCTTAGATGACACACGTCATTCTGACCTTTCAGTGCTGATTTCAAGCCTTTTGAGTGTAAAGCTTTCCCTTTTGTTCTGATTCCTTGATTTCCATTTAATCATGTTCTATTCATAGAAATTACAGTCGAGTTCTGTTACCCACTTATCAAATATGATAATGCACAGGGAAATCAAGTTCTGGAAACAAATAATTGTGTTGCAAGACTCCCACCAGTAGTGAAATCGTAAAGTGTATGGAAAGCTAGATGTGTGGGTAGACTATGGGGTGGGGAGGCATTTATCCTTCCCCAAACATTTCTCAATAAGTTTTTCCTCAACCCAAGAGCCAATCATCAATAAAATGAAAAATCTATTTTAGCAACACAAAGGAAAGTCTTTGAAGAGGGAACTGACATGTACTATCTTCCACATATATTATTTTAAATGATCCTTACGATGACCCTATAATCTTCCATTAACTCCACTGTAAGGGCATGGAAAGTGAGGCTGCACAGGAGAAATAATTGCCTAAGATTGCCTGACCAATAAGTTGCTGGGTTCTTATTCTCTCAGAGTCCCATTCTGCTTTCCAAAATAATTCATCTAGGGGGTATAGCTCAGGGGTAGAGCATTTGACTGCAAAATAATTCATCTGCCACAAATCCAATGTCCCACCAGCTGCCTTCCCAGCTGGTCATCGGTAGCTTCAGGTCAAGCAGCTGTTCCTGAGAGCTCCCAAGGGCTCAGGGATGCAGAACTATCCTAAGGCCAGGCAAGATGTCTGACCACTCATTTCAAAGAAAATGTGGCCTGGTATCATTCTGTCTGATCCACCCCACCCCACAATATTTCAGGCACCTTATAAATCCTGGGAGCTCAAGGCAGGCAGAAAGAGGCAAAACCTTTTTATTCTTTTTTTCAAGAAGGCAGGGCATTTCTTTTTTAATAAAATCAATATATACATGATATGGAAGCAAAAGTCAACTCAATACAGATAAGTGTAGAAAAGGATAAGAATGTAGCAGTCCCATCATCCACAAGCAGCCATCAATAAGGTCTTGGGAAAATACATTCTTGGGCATGTGTGGTGGCAGGATGGCCACTGAGCAGGTTTTCTGATCTGGCAGACGGGGTAAAGGAGGAATCCTGGAGCCCTCAGTAGGTTTTCCCAGGCTTTTATTGATCTTTACATGCATTGCAGCAACCAGACACAGGACGCAGGGGTGCCTGGGGGCCAGGAGGCTGGCAGGCTACCAGGCCCCAGGCAAGTCTTCACTCTGGGCTTCTCTGGCCTTTCTCTCCTGCCTCTCCTGCTTCTGCTTCTCTCGGTGACTATCTCAATACTTCTCCCATGGCCCACAGAAGTAAACAAGACAACAATGTAACAACTACAGATGCCCCATCAAGCAGGGCAATCCTAATGGTGGGAGGGCAGAAAAGCTTGAAAACCATTTACCCTACAGCATGTTTCAGACACACAATTTCAGGTGTGCAGGTCAACGTCAAAGGGATTTTCCTTTACATGTTGCTGTATAATCTAATTATTTTCACTCAGAAATAGAAAATGCAGACCCCAAACTTCATTTCCAATACTGCATGGTTTTCACCATATGCATTCTTCCAACACTCAACCATTTTCTGACTTTATAAATCACTTTTATTCACTATATAAGCAAAAGTAGAGCAAATATCCCTGAATATCCATTGTTTTTGCTTGTTAGGGCACTTTTTTGACTTTCTACTAAAGAATTAATTTCCAGAAGTACAGAGTTAATCAAAAATGTAAGGCCTTTTCTTTCCTTGCTTTTTCTTTCATGTGCTAAAAATCTGGTAAACAGTCAACTGGACAAAAACAGTTGCTTCAGAATGGCCAGAGGAAGTTTTCTTTCATTTCTGAGTTTTCTTCCAGGCAGGGTTCTTCATCTATCCTTTGCCATCTGCATATTGCTTGTTTTCATGTTTATAATGTATTTCTTTTTGTTTTGCTCACTATAATGTAGACATCTGTGAAAAATATTCCCTCATGTGCTTCCCCCAGAACTTGTCTTCTTCGAACTCTAGAAGCTGAGGTAACTCAAGTTTCTCCAATATCATATATCTTGAGGGTGAAGTAGGAAAGAGAAGAAATATTTGAGCCAAATAAAGCCTGAAGGACTTTGGCTGCCTCTGTTGGGATTTTATTAAAGCCACAGGCAGCTCAGCTTCCCTTTGGCCTTAGAATGATGTCATTATAGGGAAAGGAGCTCGAGGAATGGTGAGTTGTATTGTCAATGAGATCTTCCTAGGGTTGCTAGGAACTTCTACTTCAGAATTTTTCTTTTTTCGTTTTTCTAAAATTTTCTACAGAATATCTTCTCATTATCTCAGTTGCCAGATTTAACCAAAATAAACTGGAACTACCAGTTAAATTGAATTTCAGATAAAAAGCACATAAATTGTTGGTATGGGATGTCCCAAATATTGTACACTCTGAAGAATTATTCATTGTTTCTCTGAAATTAAAATTTAACGAGGTATCCTACATTAGCTGGCAGCCCTGCCTCAATCTCCTTTGCTTTAGGTGGGAGTATATTTGTGTGAATTTTCAGAATTCTTTCTCAATCACCTTCTTCCAGCAGATGTTTTCTGGGAAAAGTTTATAAGTCATGGCAAAACTCCTCTGTTTCATTCCCAAACCACAACTTTTTGGACTTTATGGCATGAAGTTACAGCCTTTTTCTTGATTGGCTGCTACTGCGATTTTTTGTTTGTTTATGGGCAGTGAAGGGAGCAAGGGGAAGAGGTGGTGCTGGTATTAATTTTGTGATTCTTTCATCAAGAATTCCAAGAGAGTGAGTTTGTGGTCCAACTTGATTCTTTCTTTCTAAAAACTCAGGAATTATGTTCTTTACTAGATCATTTTGAAAATATATAAAAATGGATCCAATCCATAACCCTGAGCAAATCTCCCTGGAAATCTTTTTTACCTCCTCAAGTAGTGTGTCCTCTCTGAAACCTCTCACTAGCAAAAAGGCCTCAAAATTATGTCTTTCTACCCCCAGCCTTCTTGGTTTCTTTTTTCCTCATCTCCTCTTTTTTGTTCTCTCCATTCTTTATTCTTGCACACTGACCTCCTTCCCCAAAGGCCAACTTCTCCCTCTGTGCCTTTTCTCTCCTCCACTGTCTTGTCGTTCTCTACCCAGTTAGCTCTGTAGAAACAAACTCAAACTTTACTGATGTGGAGGTAGATAGGAAGGATTGAGGTAAGAAGAGACTGGAACCAGGAAGAAAATTAATGGAGGGGTTTCTTTTTGGTGGGCTAGGAGAAGGAAATATCTTTGAATATTTGCATGCTGGTAACTGATATTCCATCTCAAAGTTCAGTGGTAGGATTTACAGTTGAGTGGTTCAAAGAGCTCAAGTGATATTCCCAAGATCACATAGCAAATCAGAGATGCAGCTTAAACCCAGACCTTTGGATTCCAAAACCTGGCACTTTCTTTCTCTTGACAGTGATTCTCTCACAGTTGTACACTATAGCAGAGATATTTATGTAACATTTATGCCTGATGATGAATGTGGTGGTCATGGCAAGTGACTCTCCAATATCTAACACACCTCAGTCTGCATTTGTTGACTAGGGCCCAAAATTCCACAAAGTGGGTGGTTTAAACAAAAAAAAAATTATTGTCCTACCACTCTTGATACTAGAAATTGGAGATGGAGCTGTCTTCAGGGTTGGTTCCTTCTAAGGACTGTGAGAAAAAACTTGTTCCCTGCCTCTCCCCTCTGCTGTGTACTAACAATCTTGGCCATTCCTTGACATTTGCACAGCACTCCAGTCTCTGCCTTCAGTCCACAAGTGAACCTCCCTATGTTCAGGTGTGTGCCCAAATTTCCCCTTCTATCAGAATACCAGTTATGTGGGAGTAGAGAGGGGTTCACCCTACTTTGGTATGACCTCCTCTTAACCAACTACATCTACAATGACCCTAATTCCAAATAAGATCATATTCTCCAGTCCTGGGGCTTAGGGCTTTAACCTGTGGATATTTTTTTTTTTTTTTTTTGGAGGGGAAACACAATTTGACCCATAACACCTTCCAAGGATTAATATAAGCCAATTGTGTTCTTCCCACGTTGCTGGTGACTGGGTTGGAGCAAGCACACAGTTCAGGAACAGAGAGCGAGATGTGAAGGGAAGCCCTCCTGGATCTCCTAGGAAAGGTTCTTTTATTTCTTTAAAAGTCACAAAAGAAGACTTCTTCCTCAAAGTGTCGACAAGTTTGGCTGTGACATTTAAACTTCCACAGCCATAACACCTCCCCACACCCATCCTGAGGCTAAACCAACACCAGAAAGTATGCAGAAGAGAAAGAATCACAGAGCAGCCAAAAATGCCCCCGCTGAGCTATTCTCAATGCAACCTTGGGTAGCATTCTTGTCATATGAACTAATTAATACATTTTGCTATCTTGTCAGTCAGGATATTCTGTTATCTGCTGCTGAGAGCATCCCAATTGATATCAACTAAAAAGACACTGCCAAGTAGATACAGTGTCAAGGCCATTCAAAATTCACTCAGTTCACTAGTTCTGAAATAATGTAAGTGATGACATTTGGGGAAATTTGCATTATTTCAAATATGGTGCAGAAAGTGAGACCAAGTAATATATGATATCATTTTAAATTCTCTCAGCTCAAATTTGCAATAATAAAAAAAGTACAATTGTTCTCAACTTTTTGAGTGTGCACCAGAATCAGGATTTATTGAGACAGCTCAGAAAATCTCACCTCAGAGTCTCTGATTCAGTAGATCTGACATGAGATTTGAGAATCTGCCTTTCTAAATAGTTCCCAGATTCTGTTGGTCAGGGCCCCATACTTTGAGAACTACTGGTCTAGTAAAATAAACCTTGATACACCTAAAATGTTGGTACATGCAATACTTTTCTGGGCATGGGGTCCTAGAAACAATTGCAAGAATAATCATCAATTCTGAGCACCGCACTGGATGTTTGCATTCATTTTTGCTACTTTTCACAGGAACTCCTCTAGGTGGGCTTCTCAATCTCAATACACAGATGAAAAAGTAAAACACAGGCTAAATAATTTGTCTAAAGGGGTAAAACTGGATCTGAACATGGGCCTCTGTGACTGCAGGTCCTTATATGAAAGCCGTTCCCATCAGAGACAAAATATTAGTCTAGTTAGAACTCAGAGCTGATGCAACAGGCCACTTTGGAAGTTACTTGAAAAAAAGGGCTTTTCTAGCTGAAATCAAGCACCCTCAGCCAGGTGAGTGGCTGAGGCTCTTCTTCGGGCCTTTTTCTACATTTACTCAGCCTCCTATTTGAAGGTTGTGTTTTGTTTTTTTTTTTAAGATTTATTTATTTATTTATACAAGCACTGGGTACAGTCAGAAGCATGGGAGTGTGAAAGAATTCACCATAGCCAGAGCGGAGAACAGAACAGGCAGACTGACGAAATCCACTGCTGAGGGGAGCAGCGGGCGCGGCAGGAAAGTTCTGGGCGCCATTTTGGACCCTCTCCAGCAGCCGGGGATCGAACCGATGCTGCAGAGGCTGCAGAGGCTGCAGGCAGCTTTGCAGCCCAGCGCTCAATCGCTGCGCCACCAGGAGAGGCCCCTATTTGAAGGTTTGACTCACAAGAGGGCTGTGCAGAGCCTCCAACAGCTAGTGACTCATGCACACACCAACATCGGGGCTCCAAAGACTCAGCACTGCACTGGATAAGGGGGTGCAGGGTGGTGCATTGCTGGAGAGCTGCAGAGGTGAGAGCTCAGAGTGAGGACTGCTGGCTTGAGCCTGAGGGTCTTAACATATTGATATAATACCTGTTGCCTGATGAGGTCAGAGCATTTGGCCTTCCCTATAGAAGAAGTTACTGCTCTGGGGCTGAAATGTCTTAAACACCTGTTACCCTTCACAAAGGAATGCTGGAACAAACTAGAGCTTGGACGGCTACCAACAGTGAGAGCATATACCCCTGAATAAGACACTGCTGGAGAGGGAAAGAGAACAACTCCAAGCCTGTGATCCCATATCAACTGTAATCTGTGCCCAGAGCCTGTATTTAGTGCTTAAAAGTAGCCTAGAGTGGAAGTGGGCATGAGGCCAAAAGAGACATGAGGCAGAGGAGCTGGTCTAGAGGGAGATCACTGTGGAGCCCAAGACTCACCTCTGCCATCCACAGCACAAAGGGAAGTTCAAATCCCTCAGGCCACTGGAGGTGCCACTCCCCGGTCACACCCCTGTGGGTCCCAGTCGCCGATTACTCCAACAAATGCAGAGGCAGCAGTTGAAACTCCATCTCTAGTCTCTGATATATTTTGTGTTTAATTTTTGTAGACAATGTGGTATTACCTTCCAAATAACCTAAATCTGATGGTGATTCAATGTTCAACAAGCACCAACTGACAGATATTCTACAATATAACTGACCAGTATTCTTTGAAAGTGCCAAGGTCACAGACTGGAGGAAACTAACAAGTAATAACTGAATGCAATGTGAGAGCCACACTTGTGGAAGAACTGGTAAAATTCAAATTAGGCCTATAGCTTAATTGATAGTAATTAATAACATTAATAGTAACATTCATAGAACTGCTGTTAATTTCATGGTTTGATCACTCTGCTATGGTTACGTACTCTGGTTATGTTATCATTAGCATTCAGGGAAGCTGAACGACGGGTACCTTTTTCAACATTTCTGTAATTCAAAATTCATTTCAAAACAAAAACTTTTTTAAAATATGCCTGTATGTGTAACTGAAGAAGTTCCCCTTAGTCACTGTACTTTGAGGAACACAGATAGGAATGTGCTGCCTTCAACATTTTCCTTTCCAGTCTGTCAAGATGTCTGAAATTCTACCATTGAAGATACATTACATTCAACTAAGGTTTTGTTTTCCTCAAAGGTCCAAATAGTCATTCCACAGTTATTTATTGAGCACTTTCTATGGTCGGGCACCTGCTAGATACGAGGGATAAGTAGTAAATAAGATAATCTCCCTGGAACTTATATTCACCCATTAGTATCTTAGTATAATTTAATTGGTTTGCTCCATTTCCTATAGCAGCCACAAATCAGGGTTCTAAAAAGATTAATTTGAATGCGTTAAAGAGGGTAGGTTATGCTTAGAGCATGGAGCAGGCGACATTTGGAGAAGGCAGATCTACAGAGGGGCTTCTAAAAGTTCCATGATCTGATAATGGAACTGACATAAACAGGGCAGGAAAGTTGGAAGCCAAACAGTCCCTGCTCTTGAAGGCAGCTAAGAGTTAAATGCACTTGAGTCTGACTTGAACCTGAAATAATAATAGTAAACACTGGATAACACTATATAGCAAGTACTGTTCTTGTATGTGATGTTTATATGTGATGAATCCTTTGACCTTTAAAACACCCTCATGAAGCAAGGTAGTATCATCCCACACATGAAGAAACTGAAGCACTGAGGCGTTAAGTAAAATTTTCCTAAGATACGTGGTGGAGCTGGGCCATGGACCAGGGAGTTTGGCTCCTGAGTCTGTGCAGTTAACACCCATCTCTGCCACTTCTCCCAGAGCTCATTGAGAACACCTTGGCACAGGGAAGGAAGGAAAGTGTTCCAGGACCAAGGCCATGTCCGGGCTGAAAGAAGCATAAGCAAAAGCCCAGTCTCACTTTATAGGAATACCTACGAGTGTTAGGCACATATCTAGCGTTTTCCTTGCATTAGATTAGTAAAATTCATACCTGTAGGTACTATCATTCCCATTTCACAGATGATGCAGCTGAGGCTTAGAGAATTTAAGTCGTTTTCCTAATGTCACATAACTCTAGTAATAAGTGAAGCTGGGACTTAGCTGATTTGTGGAAAGCTATCACGAATCACTGATTTGACAGCTCTCTGCCTCACCCCTGGCCTCGAACTACATAAGGTCTCTCTCCTTCCCCCCTGTCCTCTCTCTCTCTCCCCGTCTCCCTCTCTCCCTCTTTCACACACACCAAAGTTAATTATTTAATGCCCATAATATATAGCTCTAGTATGACATTTTGTAGCACTGAGTTTTAAACGGTGCGTGTTTAAGTACATTTAATCCAATGAATATTTCAAGGTAATTAATCTCCACAGGGTGAGAGAATGTTCAGGTTTCTAGCACATCATAACACATCTGAATAAGCTGAGGAAATGATTTGCACACTCTGCAGTAGATCTAGAAGGAAAGATTCACTTAAAAGACTTTCAGTGCTGACTCCCTGGCGTTCACTAGCTAAAACGCTGCCACTCAGAAGAATTAAGGCACCGCCTAGTGGCTGAAAGTATTTATGCAAGGAGAGAACGTGGTCAGCAGTAACATACCCGTTGGGTGGTGGGTTAATGAGTGGGTGGGTGGATGGATTGATTAGTAGGTGGGTGGGTTGGTTAGTGGATGGTTGGGTGGGTGGATGGACGGTTGATTGGTTAGTTGGCTGATAGGTTGATTGGTTGGTTTTCAGAGAGGTTACTCTCCGAGGTTGTGGGTGTGTGTGTGTGTGTGCAAGTGCAAACACATAGGACTTGTTTCACTTATTACACTGCAGTAAGCATGTGCTAGCAGCAGCACCAAATCAAGTAACATTTGTTATATACCCATTCAATGCGTGGTAGTATGCACGGTACTGTTGGGGGAACACACACACACACATGCACATGCTATATGATGCCCATCCTGGAGAATTTAATACTTTTATTGGATATGAAAATCCATAAAGGCAGACCGGGCGTGCAGGGGAGCGCGTTCCCGCATCGCCATTTTGCAGCAGGGACCTTTCTTGCTGGAGACTGTGTGAACCGAGGAGACAGAGGTAAGCTGGGAGGCTTGCCCATGCTAGGCGCCTTCTAGCCTGCAGTTCCAGCCCAGAGGGGAGCAGCACCCACCGCTGGGGCAGATCGGGAGTGCAGGGGAGCGCATCCCCGGCACCAGCATTTTGCAGCAGGGACCTTTCTTGCTGGAGACTGTGTGAACCCAGCAGAAGGCTCACCGAGGAGACAGAGCAGGGACCTTTCTTTGCTGGAGACTTGTGAACCCAGCAGAAGTTCCCCAGAGGAGCCAGTGGGGAGCTGGGAAGGTCGCCCAAGATGCCGGCCAGTACCAGCAACACAGTGTCACAAGGAATACGGCAAATTAGAAAACAGGCAGTAGGGAGTAGAAAAACCACATGCAACCCAGCAACTCCTCAGCAAAAAAGCACACCGCAAAAAGAAAACCATCTACCAGATTGCAACGACAGTAACTTGGAAGAACTTCTGAGCCTTCCCGATAGAGAATTTAAAATTGCTGTGATTAAAAAACTGACAGAAGTCATAAAGGAAAACAATGATAAGGGGAAAATAATTAATGACCAGAAGAAGGAAATTGAGTCCCTAAAGAGGGAAGTAAAAGAAATGCAAGAGATCAAAGAATTAATGGAGACGCTAAAGAACTCTGGGAAAAGCAATGAAAGCAGAATAGATGAAATGGAAGAACGAATAAGTACTCTTGAAGACACAGAAATAAAAAGAACTAAAACAGAAAAGGAAGGAGAATTACGAAGGAAAAAGACCGAAGAAAGACTTCGGGAACTATCTGACTCCATGAGGAAAGGAAATATAAGAGATATAGGAATCCCAGAAGGAGAGGAGAGCGATGTAGGAACAGAGAAAATATTCATGGATATAATTGAAGAGAACTTCCCAAACGCGAAGAAGGATCTGAAAATTGATATACAAGAAGCAAGAAGAACACCAAACTTCCATGACGAAAGGAAAAATACAGCAAGACACATAATAGTAAAACTCCCAAGAATCCAAGACAAGGAAAAAATAATGAAACTAACAAGAGGGAAGAAACAGATAACATTCAAAGGGAAACCAATCAGACTGACATCAGACTTCTCTGAAGAAACACTACGGGCAAGGAGAGAGTGGAGGGACATAGTCAACAGACTCCAAGAAAACAGATGCCAACCAAGAATACTCTATCCCGCAAAGCTCTCCTTCCTCTTTGAAGAAAGAATATGGACCTTCCCAGACAAACAGAAACTCCGGAATTTTATTACGACTAAACCCCCACTCCAAAAAATACTACAAGGAGTCCTAAAGCCAGAACCTCAGAGGGACGAATAACAACAAAAGAAGGCCAAATAAAGTTATTAAAAGAATAAAAAATTAAAATCAAAGGAAAGACAAACACAATGGCAAATACAGATGCTAACATATCAATACTAACTCTAAATGTAAATGGACTAAACTCTCCAATAAAAAGACACAGAGTTGCAGGCTGGATTAAGAAACAAAACCCAACCTTTTGCTGTCTCCAGGAAACACATTTAGCTGCAAAAGATAAAAATAGACTCAAAGTTAAAGGATGGAAAACAATTCTACAAGCAAATGGACCAAAAAAGAAAGGCAGGAACAGCTATACTCATATCAGATAAAACAGATTTCAAACTTAAAAAGATAAAAAGAGACCCCAGTGGTCATTACATTATGATCAAGGGGACAATACTTCAAGAAGAAATAACACTCATTAACATATATTCACCAAACGAAGGAGCACCAAAATATATCAGACAACTATTGGCATCTCTGAAAACAGACATCAGAGAAAACACATACGTAGTGGGAGACTTCAACACACCACTATCAACAATGGATAGATCAACAAGACAAAAAATAAGTAAAGACACTAAAGCTCTAAATAAGGATCTAGAGTGCTTGGGCTTAACAGACATATATAGAACACTAAACCCCAAAAAATCTGAGTATACATTTTTCTCAAGCGCACACGGATCATTCTCTAGGATCGATCATATACTGGGGCACAAGACAAACATCAACAGATACACCAAGATTGAAATCATACCAACCATCTTTTCTGACCATGAAGGCATCAAACTAGAAATAAACCATAAAAAGAAGGCAAGGTACTCTCCTACCTCGTGGAGATTGAAACCCACACTACTGGAAGTCCACTGGACTAACGAGGAGATAAAAGAAGAAATTAAAAAATTCTTTGAATTGAATGACAAGGAGGACACCAATTTCCTAAATGTATGGGATGTAGCAAAAGCAGTAATAAGAGGAAAATATATAGCAATAGATGCTCACATCAAGAAACAAGAAAGAACTCAAAGAAACAACCTAATCTCGAAGCTCAAAGATCTAGAAAAAGAACAACAAAAAAACCCAAAACCAGTAGAAGAAAAGAAATAATAAAAACCAAAGCAGAAATAAATGAAATTGAAACTAAAAAAACAATCCAAAAGATCAATGAAACCAAGAGCTGGTTCTTCGAAAAAACAAATAAAATAGACAAACCCCTAGCCAGGCTCACAAGGGCAAAAAGGGAGAAAGCACAAATAAATAGGATAATAAATGAAAGAGGAGAAATCACAACGGACACAGCAGAAATCAAAAGAATAATTAATAAATACTATGAACAGTTATATGGAAACAAGTTTAACAATCTAGAGGAGATGGACAAATTCCTACAACTCTACAATCACCCAAAGCTAGATAAAGAAGAAATAGAACACCTAAACAGACCAATTACAATTAGTGAAATTGAAATGGTAATCAAAAACCTCCCCAAAAACAAAATCCCAGGACCTGATGGATTTACAAATGAATTCTACCAAACATTCAGAGACGAATTGGTGCCTATCCTTCACAAACTCTTCCAAAAAATTGAGAAGGAAGGTATAATACCTAACACGTTCTATGAAGCCAACATTACACTAACACCAAAACCGAACAAGGACAACACAAAAAAAGAAAACTATAGGCCAATCTCCCTAATGAACACTGATGCAAAAATCCTCAATAAAATTTTAGCTATCAGAATCCAACAGTGTATCCATAAGGTAATTCACCACGACCAAGTAGGATTCATTCCAGGGACACAAGGATGGTTTAACATCCGAAAATCAATCAACGTTATCCAACACATCAACAAAAAGAAATATAAAAACCATATGATAATATCAATAGATGCTGAGAAAGCTTTCGACAAAGTGCAACACCCATTCATGATAAAAGCCCTTGAAATTCTTGGGATACAAGGAACGTACCTCAACATCATAAAGGCCATATATGACAAGCCAACAGCCAGTATCATTCTCAATGGTGAAAAGCTGAAAGCAATTCCATTAAGATCTGGAACAAGACAAGGATGTCCACTTTCACCACTGCTTTTCAATATAATACTGGAAGTCCTAGCCAGAGCAATAAGACAAGAGAAAGACACCCAAGGAATCCAAATAGGAAAAGAAGAAGTCAAACTATCACTATTTGCAGATGATATGATAATATAGATAGAGAACCCCAAAAACTCCACAGAAAAACTAATTCAACTCATCAATCAGTTCAGTAAAGTGGCAGGTTACAAAATCAACACGCAAAAGTCAGTAGCCTTCCTATATACAAACAATAAATCTGAAGAAGAAAAAATCCAAAAAACCATCCCTTTTATTATTGAAACAAAAAAAATCAAATATTTGGGAATAAATCTAACAAAAGAGGTAAAGGACCTATACAAAGAAAACTATAAAACACTGTTAAAAGAAATAGAAGAAGACACAAAGAAATGGAAAAACATCCCCTGCTCATGGATTGGGAGAATAAACATTATTAAAATGGCCATCCTACCAAAAGCAATATACAGATTCAGTGCTATTCCAATCAAAATTTCAATGTCATTCTTCAAAGAAATAGAACAATTATTGATGAAATTCATATGGAATCACAAAAAAACCCGAATAGCCAAAGCTCTCCTGAAAAAAAAAGAAGGGAATGGAGGCATCACACTCTCAGACTTCAAACTCTACTACAAAGCCATAATCATCAAAACTGCATGGTATTGGAACAAGAACAGACATACAGACCAATGGAATCGAATAGAAAATCCAGAAATAAACCCACAGATTTATGGTCAACTAATATTTGACAAAGGAGCAAAGACTATGCATTGGAGCAAAGAAAGTTTGTTCAATAAATGGTGCTGGGAAAACTGGGTCTCTACATGCAAAAGAATGAAGCTTGACCACTACCTCACACCATATACAAAAATCAACTCAAAATGGATTAAAGAACTAGACATAAGGCCTGAAACCATAAAATACATAGAAGGAAATATAGGCGAAACACTACGTGATTTGCATATCAAAGACATCTTTACAGACACATCACCCAAAGCAGTGATAGTGAAGGCAAAGATAAACAGCTGGGACTACATCAAATTAAAGAGCTTCTGCACAGCAAACGAGACAATAACAAAAACAAAGAGAAACCCCACCAACTGGGAGAACATTTTTGCACACAACACTAATGATAAAGGACTGATCACAAAAATCTGCAAAGAACTGATGAGACTCAACAACAACAAAGAAAATAATCCAGTCAAAAAATGGACAGAGGAGCTAAAAAGAAACTTCTCTGAAGAGGAAATGCGAATGGCCAACAGGCATATGAAAAAATGTTCAACATCACTTGTAATCAGGGAAATGCAAATCAAAACTACCATGAGATACCATCTTACACCAGTGAGAATGGCACATATTAAAAAAACTAGCAACAACAAATGTTGGCGAGGTTGTGGAGAAAAAGGAACTCTTCTGCACTGTTGGTGGGAGTGCAAACTGGTCCAACCACTGTGGAGAGCTGTGTGGAGATTTCTGGACCTACTAAACATAGAGCTTCCACAGGATCCAGCAATTCCACTCCTAGGTATTTACCCAAAGAACACAGAAACATCAATTCCAAAGAACACCTGCACCCCTATGTTTATAGCAGCACTATTTACAATAGCTAAGCTTTGGAAACAGCCCAAATGCCCAAAAATAGATGACTGGATCAAGAAGATGTGGTACATATATACCATGGAATATTACTCAGCATTCAAAAAAGATAAACACATGCAATTTGCAGCAACCTGGATGGAGCTGGAAGGGATCATGCTCAGTGAAATAAGCCAAAAAGAAAAAGAAAAATACCGGATGGTCTCACTCATAGCAGGAATCTAGAATACTTAAATAAGGGACCAGGAAAATGAATAACTATAAGAAAGTGAAAATCAAAATCAACAAAAACTATGAACCAGAGACACTTTTTGGGGGGTGGGGGGCAGGAGGGGAGGGATTGGGGTCAGAATGGGGGGATTGCAATTGTATGGGGAATATAAAAATAAAATTTATTAATTAAAAAAAAATGAAAAAAAAATGAAAAAAAAATTTTTTAGTTTAAAGTACAGTGAGAGAGAAGTCTGCCTGAAAAGAGAAAAGAACAATAAATTTTTGCTAATTTTCAAAAAAAAAAAAAGAAAAGAAAATCCATAAAGACTTAAAAAATTAACAGACAAAAGTATTATATTTAACGTGACAAAACCACCTTTGAAGACAAGATTCATCAGGGCAATATTTGTTTAATTGCCAGATAGCATTGATAAGAACTGCCATGGGGGAGATGAGCTCAGAAGGTATGTGAGAATTTTTAGAAGCTCGGTAAGATTTAGGTGGACTAGAGGGGGCAAGTGGAGATTCCCTGGAAGGAGGCTGCCCTAGAGGGTCATGAAACATGGTGAAGTAGCCACAAAACTCTGGGCTAAGCACTGGTTTGCTGGGGATGCTTAGATAAGGGATCCTTCCCTCTGTGCCTCAGTCTCCCTAATCTGTAACAATTTTGGGGGTTGAACACTCTAGGAATCTTATTTGTCTAAAATTCTATCACTGGTATATATTCTGTGGGCATTTGAAAAGAATATGTATTCTTGTATTGTTTGGTGGAATAGTAAATATGTGTTGAGTAGATCCTTGTTGTGGATGGTGTTGTTGAGTTCAGAGATCTATCATACCCTTGATGACTTTCTGTTTAGTTGCCTCGTCAATTGTCAAGAGAGCAATGTTGAAGTCTCCAAATATAATTGTAGATTTGTCTAATTCTTCCTTCAGTTTGCTCAGCTTCACGTAGATTGTAGCTCTATTGTTTGGTCACACACATTTAATACTGCTGTGTCTTGGGGAGTCAAAAACAGTGAAGAACACAAGGGAATATGGTGATGGTCCATGGGAGATATGGTGGCAGGAGAACTATGGGGACTAAAATGATGTAAGGAAAAAAATTTAATTAATAAAATATAAAAAGATTGCTGGGCCTCCCTGGTGGCCCAGGGGTTAAAGTCTCAGCACCATCAAGCTATCACCAGCCACTGTGGCATGAGTTCAATCCCTTGGCCAGGGAACTAACCCACATAGCCCAGCAGTCCTTTCCTGCCTCACCCACTGCTCCCCTCAGCAGTGTATTTCAGTAGATTCGCCTGTTCTGCTCCCCACTCTGTCTCTGGTGAATCCTCTCACTCCTTGCACCTCTGTCCTACAACCCAGTTCTTATATGTATAAATAAATAAAAATAAATCTTTAATTAAAAAATAAAATAAAATTAGCATGATATCTATGTATTTAAAAAAATATTGCCGTGTCCTTTTGGTGGATTGATCCTATTATCACTCTACTATGTCCTTCTTTGTCTCTGGAAATTTTCTTTGCTCTGAAATCTATTTTATCTGATATACTAAAGCCCCTTCTTCCCTTCTTCCTTCTTTTGATTAATTTTTATATAATAATCAAATTGCTTTCAATCTGCCTATATATTTGAAGTGAATTTCTTATAAATAGCATGTGATTGGGTCAGTTTTTAATACACTCTACCACTCTCTGTATTTAAACCATTTACATATAATATAATTATTGACTTGTCAAGTTTTTCATTTTCTATTTTATTTTTTGTTTTCTTTTTGTTCTGTTGTTACTTCTCGGCTTCCTTTTTTTTTTGCCTTTAAGTGAGGTAATTGAACATTTTTAAGAATTCCATTTTGATTTTACAATGTATTTTAGTATATCTTTTTGTGCAACCTTTTAGTTGCTGGTCTAGGTATACCATTTATACATAATATCGCAAACTTCAGATATGTTTATTTTACGACTTCTAGAGAAATATAAAAAATTTTCCTCCATGTACATTTAGAGCTGTGTCAGACACTGGTATAATTTTTGTTTTAATTATCAAACATAATATGGAAAACATAAGAGGAAAAGGAAAGCCTTTTGTATTTACCTGTATTTTGCTTACCACGTTCTTATTATTTCCTGATATTTCAAGTTTCCATCCTTCATCACTCCTCTGTTTAGAGAACTTCATTTCACCGTTCTTTTAGAGTAGGTGGGTGGTGACAAATTTTACTTCATCTGAAAATGTCTGGAGGTGGCTCTGTAGTACCAGGGGTAGTGCATTGGACTTCTAGTGATGAAAAGTGTCTGATTTTCCCCTTCAGTCCTGAAGGTTAATTTTGTTGGATAGAGGATGCGGGCTTGACTGTTCTTTCTTTCAGTAGATGAAAAATGGGCTTATTCCTTTGCATTCATGGTTTATGATAAGAAATCATCTTTCATCATTCAAATTGTTTTCCCAATGTCATTTCTCTCTTGCTGCTTTCAAGACTTCTTTAGTTTTCAGAAATTTGACCGTGATATAGTCTTAGTATGGATTTCTTTAGGTTACAATGTTTGGGATTCTCTCATCTTCTTAAATCTGTTGCTTTATGTCTTTTGTCATATTTTGGGCATTTCCAGCCTCTATTGTTTTGAATTCTTTTTCAGCCTTATCCTCTTTCTCCTCTTTCAGGTCTCTGATTACATGAATGTTCTTCTGTATAACTTTTGTTTCTTTCCTAAAGCTTTCCTTTTCCTTTTATTTTTCTAAGACTTTTTACTTTTCATTTATTTCAGTCATGTTCATAACTGCTCATGTATCTTTTTTATGATGGCTACTGTAAAATCTTTGTCAGATAATTCTAACATGTCTGGCATCCTGGTGATACAATTCATTGTCTTTTTCCACTCTGTTTGAAATCTTCCTGACTCTTGATATCAGTGATTTTCACTTGAAATCTGGACACTTGAATATTATGGGGTTTTTTGGGTGTTTTTTAAAGGATTTCTTTTTTTTTTTAAGATTTATTTATTTAATAATACAAGCACTGGGTACAGTCAGAAGCGTGGGAAGGTGAGAGAATTCACCAGAGCCAGAGCGGGGAACAGAACAGGCTGATCAATGAAGCACACTGCTGAGGGGAGCAGTGGGCGCGGCAGGAGAGCAGTCTGTCACACCATGTGGGACCCTCGCAGGTGGCCAGGGATCAAACCGGCACTGCAGAGGCTGTGGGCAGCTCACAGCCCAGTGCTCAACCTCTGTGCCACCAGGGGAGGCCCACTTGGATATTATTTTTAACTCTTGATATCACTTGACTCTTCTGTTTTAGTTGATTTCCTCTAACACTACTCTAAATGCAGGGTTGGGGGAAGTAGAGGGCATATTATTGCCAGATGTGGACAGAAGTTCAGGTTCCCTATTCAGCTCCTTTGACACATGAGAGCAAGAGGTAGGAGGAAGCTCTTTTCACTGTTAAGTGGAGTAGAAGTTCAGCTTCCTACTAATACCACACTAGCTGGGAGGGGTAGAAATGTCTCATGCTGTCCCTCATATGGCCTCCACTGACATCATAGAGGTGAAGAGGTTGATGATCTCCTTACTGCTAGTTTTCCACTATGCCTCCTCTGATACCACCACATCAGGAATAAAGGGCATCTCATTATTAACAAATAGAGGTGGAAGTCCAGGCTCCCTACATGTGCTATGGAGGTAGGGAGCTCTCTATCAGTCAGTGGGTATTTAGATTCCAACTCTTTATTTGGCCTTCTCTGACACCACCACAATGGGAGGGTTGAGACACCTTATAGCAGTTTGGAAGGTTGGAAGTCTAGGCTTGCTGCTCATCTTTGCTGGTATGAGTGAAGAGAGAAAGTAGAGGTTTGTTTTGTTTTTCCTGTGGTATTTGTCCAGAGTAGAGCAATTTTCATCAGTCAGTTTGCTGACTTTCTAGGCTTCCCCTTCCTGGTCCATTGATTAGTGAGAACAGGCCTTTATTTGAGCTGTTTTTTTGTTTGGGCCCATTGGTGTTTCCAGGTTGCTGCTTTCTGTAGCAACAAACCTGGAATATGTAGTACAAAAATGAGAACCTTGGGAACTCCCATTAAGTCGTTACTTTGGTCCAAAGGCCCTAGCTGATCTATTATACTTAGGCAGAAGACTATGGGAAAATGCATCTACTTAATTTACCTGGAAGTGGAAATCAAGGCTTATATTCACTAATTTTAAAACATCTTTTTTTTTAAAGATTTTTTATTTATTTTTATACAATAATGGGGTACAGGCCAGAGGTGCCAGAGGGTGAGAGGATTCACCAGAGACTGAGCAGGGAGCAGAACAGGCAGACAACAGAAATATACTGCTGAAGGGAGCAGTGGGCGCTACAGGAGAAGTCTGCCACACCATGTGGGATTCTTGCCAGCCGGCAGGGATCAAACCGGCACTGCAGAGGCTGCAGAAAGCTCTACAGCGCAGTGCTCAACCCGCTGTGTCACCAGGGAGGCCCCTTAAAACATCTTGAACTACTGAATTCTCTAGTCTATGTCCAGAGTTTTCTTTTTCTTCACTTTTATCTACTCAGTAACTAGAAAAGACCCCTTCTATGTTTTCACTGGAATAATAATTATAGAATAGTTGACCATAAATTAGAGATTGGAAGAGAGGAAGGTGCAGCAAGGGGTAAAAGTATGGGGTGGGGAAAAAAATTGAGATTTTTTTTTTTTTTAGAGATACCTTCATTTCAAATATATTATCTTTGTGACTCTTGCAGCAATCCATGAGTTAGGTATTCTTATCATTTTACATTAAAACGACTCAGATTGCTAAATGTGATGAATTTCCCCAAGTTAAGAAGCTATGTCAGTCCCCTTTATAAGAAAAGCAGATTCTCCCAGAATCTCTACCAGCCAACTTCTATTTCAGATCACTACTACCAGTAGCCATTCCTCACTGCAACCAAATCTGAAAAATGAAGTCAGTATTTAAAATGGATTGCAATAAGGAAAAAGGTTTAAGAATGACCATTGGATCCACCACCTTAATCTATGACTGTTAACCAGGGACCTCCTTCCTCCACAGGCTTACCCAAATCTCCAGGGAATCTACTTCATTTTTAAAAGACATGTTCAATATGCTTCCATATTTGGGAGCTTTAAAATGAATAATAACCATAAATAAAGTGAAATTTAATGTCTACTTGACATTTGAGAATCTGTGAAAGATATAATGTTCTGTACAGTGGCTGGGAGAATATTTATATTTCACAAGAGGGGGCAAGAATCTAAAAAGGGGGCCTCCCTGGTGGCGCAGCGGTTGAGTGCTGGGTTGCGAAGCTGCCCGCAGCCTCTGCAGCGCCGGTTCGATCCCTGGCCACCGGGTGAGGGTCCCACATGGCCCGCAGACCTCTCCTGCCACCTGCTGCTCCCCTCAGCAGTGTACTTCGGTCCTTCTGCCTGCTCTGCTCCCCGCTCTGGCTCTGGTGAATTCTCTCACCCTCCCGTGCTTCTGACTGTACCCAGTTCTTGTATAAATAAATAAATA
This sequence comes from Talpa occidentalis, assembly GCF_014898055.3. Taxonomy (NCBI): domain Eukaryota; kingdom Metazoa; phylum Chordata; class Mammalia; order Eulipotyphla; family Talpidae; genus Talpa; species Talpa occidentalis. The sequence continues at coordinate 98,162,611 of NW_023604295.1, forward strand.
AATCTTTAAAAAAAAAAAAAAAAAGAATCTAAAAAGGGCCAAAAGCATGACATCAGAAATTGAATACCAGGGGCACTATTACGAGATAATACCTGTACCATAATCTGCTGTTTACAAGCTGGAGATCCAGGAAAGCCTGTGGTATAATTCAATCTGAGTTCAAAAGGCTGAGAACGAGGAAAACTGATGATCTAAGTTAAAGTTAAGAGCAGAAGGTGATGTCCCATTTCAATCAGGCAGAGAGTAAATTCTCTCTTTACCTTTTTGTTCTGTTAAGGCCCTCAAGAGATAGGAGCTGTCCACCTACACTGGGGAGGTTATCTGCTTTATTCAGGGCAACTCAAAAATGCTAATTTCATCTGGAAATACCCTCACATATACCCTCAGAAATAATGTTTAGTCACAAAACTGGGTACCTGTGATCCTATGAAGTTAACACATAACAATTAACCATCACATTAACAAATATCCTGAAAGTTAGGGGAATATGAATGGCTACATATAAAAGTGAGCTAACCACCTCCTTGTCAACTATATCTATTGAAGGAAGCCAATGTGTTCTCTTCACCTGCCTAGAGTCTAGTTGAAAATTGTCACAATTAGCCTGGTAACAGTTTTATCTATTCCTAAGCTATAAGGGACATCTATAGGGGGAGAGAGAAATGGAGACACATCCTCCCAACCATGGCAGGGCTAAGTGCCTTGTTTGGCTGTGTTTTCCTCCAGGGTCTCTTGGCACACAGACAGTCAAGCTCAGGTAATTTCAGAAAAAGATCTTCCACTCTACATGATTGCTAATTGCCTAAGGAGCAACGCACAGTAGAAATAGCAAGCAGATATGAAACTCCAAATGTTGGTGATAACTGTATTTAACCTTTTCTAAAGAAACAGTACAGAGGTTTTAATACTTTGGTTGGGGAGGGACCCCAATATGTGAAAAAAGAAAAGGCAATTGCTGACAGAGTCACTTTCCACCTGAAGGAACCATGCCAGAATCAATTTCTAATAGGAGCGAAGGGTAATGAGAGCGCATTGTGGATTACAGTCACATTCTACATCACATTCTACATCTCTAAAAGCTTCTCTAGACAGACTGTAAATTACCCTGACCTTAAAGAAAATGTTCACACTAAGGCTTTGGTTTTATGAACATTGCACCTAGAGAGTCTGACCTGGCTTTAGATTAAATAAGAAATGATCCAAGAAACCCACAGAGCCATACAGAGCCAAGGGTCAAGCCTATTGATTGATTCTGTTTTCTTACCACCCATATACCTAGAGAGAAAGGAATATTATTTCCATAAATGATAATAAAACCTAAGGCCAATTTGGAATGACTAGTTAACTCTCCCAAACTTGGCTTTAGCTATAGTTCTTATCAACATATCACTTAGGGCTTCCTTTCAAGGTTTCAAAGAGAGCAGCAGGCCATCTTTTGCTTATATGCAGGTTACTAGATACTCTGCTAGGTAGGGTTCTGGATTGGAAATAGACATCAACTCTAGATACATCAGTATCAGACATATATAAACGGGGGGAAAAGAACTTGCCATGATTTCATCACAGAATCATTTGGTTCAGTATAGCACCCCACAAATCCCTTGCAAGCTCCTCATTGGCACAGCTGCACTTTCCTGACCAGACATGACCTCAGCACTGAAGAACTCTGCCGCGAATTATTCCCAGTTGATCAGAATCTCAAGATCCAGCTTGAACAGGAGCCCATTACAGGTTGTAGCAAGGGCTCATGGCCATGTTTTAGTTCAAGTTGCCAAGGGATGGGGAATTTTCTCCATATTGGAAAGGTATACTGGGCAGCCAAAACACTACCACCCACTGTAAATGACAAAAAAATTAAACTAGTTACTTAGTTATAACCATTTGTTATTCAAATTCTAAATATATATTGTAAATTAACATGTATTCATATTTTATATAGGATATGTGTGTGTGTGTACGTGTGTGTGTGTGTGTGTGTCTGTTCTAAGAGTCTGGTTAACATTATCCTTATAACAGATAGGGTTGTTACCTTATACCACACATCTGCTGTTGAGAAATTTCTCACCTGTAACATAGAGATACATGCAGAGTGGTTGGATGAAGCACCAAACTGTACAATTCATGGCCAGCTGTCTTTTTAACTCTATCAGTTGAAATCTGGCCCATTCCTAAGTGCCTCCTTCTCCAAGAAACCTTACTCAAATCCATCCTCTTCCTTTTGTCTTTGGTGCTCCTTTTGGCACAAGCAGCGAAGGTTTGAAAAGCAGGAATTTTCACTGTTTCCCTAGTTGCATCTCACAATGTCTTGCACACAGTAGATCTTTTTATATATATATATATATATTCCCTATACAATTGCAACCCGATTTTGACCCCAATCCCTCCTCCCCCTCCCCCCCACAAAGAGTGTCTCTGGTTCATAGTTGTTTGTTGATTTTGATTTTCACTTTCTTATAGTTATTCTTTTTCCTGGTCCATATTTAGGTTTTCTAGATTCCTGTTATGAGTGATCCCATCCGGTATTTTTCTTTTTCTATCTGGCTTATTTCACTGAGCATGATCCCTTCCAGTGCCATCCATGTTGCTGCAAATTGCATGTGTTTATCTTTTTGATTGCTGAGTAATATTCCATGGTGTATGTGTACCACATCTTCTTGATCCAGTCATCTATTTTTGGGCATTTGGGCTGTTTCCAAAGCTTAGCTATTGCAAACAGTGCTGCTATAAACATAGGGGTGCAGGTGCCCTTTGGAATTACTGTTTCTGTGTCCTTTGGGTAAATACCTAGGAGTGCAATTGCTGGATCATATGGAAGCTCTATCTTTAGTAGATGGAGGAATCTCCACACAGCTTTCCATAGTGGTTGGACCAGTTTGCACTCCCACCAGCAGTTCAGGAGAGTTCCTTTTTCTCCACAACCTCGCCAACATTTGTTGTTGCTAGTTTTTTTAAAATGTGCCATTCTCACTGGTGTGAGATGGTATCTCATGGTAGTTTTGATTTGTATCTCCCTGATTGCAAGTGACGTTGAACATTTTTTCATATGTCTGATGGCCATTTGTATTTCCTCTTTGGAGAAGTTTCTTTTTAGCTCTTCTGCCCATTTTTTGACTGGATTTTTTTCTTTGTTTTTGCTGAGTCTCATCAGCTCTTTGTAGATTTTTGTGATCAGCCCTTTATCATTAGTGTTGTGTGCAAAAATTTTCTCCCAGTTGGTGGGGTTTCTCTTTGTTTTGGTTATTGTCTCTTTTGCTGTGCAGAAGCTCTTTAATTTGATGTAGTCCCAGCTGTTGATCTTTGCGTTCACTATCACTGCTATGGGTGATATGTCTGTAAAGATGTCTTTGATCTTTGCGTTCACTATCACTGCTATGGGTGATATGTCTGTAAAGATGTCTTTGAAGTGCATGTCATGCAGTGTTTTGCCTATATTTCCTTCTATGTATTTTATGGTTTCAGGTCCTATGTCTAGTTCTTTAATCCATTTTGAGTTGATTTTTGTGTATGGTGTGAGGTAGTAGTCAAGCTTCATTCTTTTGCATGTAGTGACCCAGTTTTCCCAGCACTATTTGTTGAACAAACTTTCTTTGCTCCAATGCATATTCTTTGCTTCTTCGTCAAAGATTAGTTGACCATAGATCTGTGGGTTTATTTCTGGGTTTTCTATTTGTTTCCATTGGTCCATCACACAGTAGATCTTGTGTAAAGATTGTCATTGAATTGAAACAGTCAAACTAAATTCTTCAAGACAAACTATTCATTTGACACCCTAAATTTGCTGGATAGTGTCTAAATTGCTTTTTCTCCACAAAAAAAAAAGATATTTAGCATTTAGAACAGTCATACAAGCAAGTCTGGGTTCTAGATTTAGCATATTATGCCAAATCATACCATATAATCCTTCAAAACGTGCTTAGGAAGGAGCCATCTGGAGACTGGCATGCTGTCTTTCATTAAGTTCAATACAGCCATTTTCCCCTTTAGTCACAGATTCCTGGGTTAGCACTGACTGGCACAGGTAGATTAGAGGCATGTAATAAGAAAATCACCCGTTTTAAACCCCACAATCTCATTCAGTGAGAGAATAGGTTCTCATTATGGAATATACAAAGGAACTGAGGTGCTTTGTAGTAAGAGCAGATTCACTTCCAGTTTGTTTTCATTCCATCAGGAGAAAGGAGGTACTGCTAATATGTTTTAATTCAAATAGCTGACATTGTATAAATTAAATGTATGATACAATTCCACTATGTAATCACAGGCTAAAGAACTCACACCATCTTAGCTTACTGGTTAATCTTTCTCAAGATTTTATAGTACACAGTAGCCTTTCAATGAATTCCTAACGAAGGTCACAGAGGATGGGGCAAGGGGTACATGTTTGATGCATGGAAAATGTTCTAAAACTATGCTGAGCCTTTTCCACTGCAATCTTGACTGTTGGAAGAAGTGGAGAAATGTCTGGTCTTTCTGTCTTCTCCCCTAATGCCAAAAACAGATTGATGTTTCTCCTTACCCAGGGGTCATCGGTGGCAGTACGCAGCTTGCATTTTCTCACTGGTGTCCCTGGATGCTCCCTTACCACTGCCACATGTCCCTTTTCCTATGGGAACATAATCCATGTCAAGGTACAGGGAGACGGCCCTTTTGTGTAAGTGCTGATGACACCTATAGTGCTGGTGACCACTGCCCTGCCTTTCATTCACTTGGTTGATGATGTGGCTCCAGGCCACTAAAATCTACAGCTAGCCCTCTGCTCTTTTTGCTGCAATTTGAAATTATGGTGCATCCAATCGTCCTAATTTTCTTTTTAAGCAGGTAAAATATTTAAATAAACTTCCTTCAAAGAGAAATGACGCTGGGTATATTGGTGAAGACAATGTGTGTGTGTGTTTTATATTATATTAAGCTCAGAACCTTTAGGACAGGGTGGTGTATTTTTTATCTAGTTCAAAAACCCACAAGATTCCTAGCTCATTATAGGTCATCAGGAAATGTTCCTTGAATGTAATTTCATCATAGGCTTGGTGTTTGGGTTGTTTTGTTTTTTTATTTTTTTTTTTTTTTTTTTTTTTTTTGGTGGGACCCTCGCCGGCGGCCGGGGAACAAACCGGGGCCACATAGGTTGCGGGCAGCCTCACAGCCCAGAGCTCAACCGCTGTGCCACCAGGGGAGGCCCTGTTTGGATTGTTTTTAACATAGGTTCTGCGACGTCTTGAAATCATATGAGAAGGTACTTGTTTATACGTTCTTTTTCATTCTTGGGAGAAGATCCTGTTGTAACCTAGGAAAAGTAACTGTTGTGAACATTCACCTCATATTCTGATCCAGATGAGGGAAGCAGCGGCGGTAGAGAGATGGAGAAAGAATTTGAGACAGGTTATTCGGCAGAGACTGCTGAGGTAGAGTGAGGCAAAGAAATGGTGGGAAATAAAGGTGTATGAAGAAATGTGTGGAAAATTCTTGCCAAACATATAAAAAAAAAATTCTGTCCTGCCTCATCACCCATAGGTGGAGTCAATTTTTAAGAGACACGGAAGGGCTCTGTCTCATCTCCTTTAAAAGTGTTCTTTTGCTAAGAAAAATATTGGATTATTTCATTTATAGGAGGAATATAGGGGAACTAACTAAGGGACCAGGAAAAATATTTATAATACATTAAAAAACAAAATTAACAAGAACTATTAACCAGAGACACTCTGAAGGGGATAGAAAGGGAGAGGCATTAAAACAAGGGAGGGAATGTGTTCTTATATAAGGGACTATGATGATGGTGCACGAGTGAATTGGTGGTGGGAATTTTGTGGGGACTACACCTGAGAGGAGAAAGCATACATTGTACAAAAAGAAAGACTGATGTAAAATATATAAAAAATAAATTTAAATTTAAAAAAGTTATAAAAAAATTAAAATGTTCTTTTTGTGTGTGATATTGTTCTGTGCAATGTAGCTCCTTGCCAATTCAATTTAGATCTCTGCCCTCCATCTATATCAGAATAACTTATCATAATGATTGTCTTTCATGTTCAAAACACTTCTATTTAGACCCAGTTATAAACTCCCTAGAGGTGCTTGGTTTCTAGTAATAGCAGGCTAGGTTATTCAGATAAACACTCTTGCTGAAAACAACAACAAAAAATACTGCTAAAATAAATTTAAATAAATACTACCTTAAAATAATCAAAGATCTGAACACAATAAAGACCTTCTGGGTGAATATCTATGTCAAAGTCTGCTACCCAAATGGTAAGAAGACTATTGGATAACCAAACCCCTAAGGACATCTGTAATACCGTAGGGACTACGAGGGTCCAAGTGAACATGTGGGGCCCACAGCAACTTAAAAGTCTGACAGGACACCTTCCCCAAATTAATACACATGCAGATAGATTAAGGATGTTTATGGAAATAAATGTGAACCTTGGAAATAACTATACAGAAACTATAAAAAGTTATCTACCATATCTGAAAAAGAACCAACTAAAAATTTTTAAATAGTAATTGAAATTAATAAGTCAATGATCATACTTGCAACATATTGACAACACATGGGAGAAATAACGAGCTGGTAGCCACCTACAAGATGACTTACACAGAATGTGGTACTGAGAGAAAAAAAAAACATTTTAATACACAAAAGCATGCAGGGTTTGTTGAAAAGACGGTGCAAAATTCTAACATTGACAAGCAGGGAAAAATAAAAAAGAGAATCGGATAAAGATTGAGAATTTTTCAGAATTGATGAAAGACACATCTTCACAGACTTAAGAGACCCAGTGGATTCCAAGTAGAATAAAATGAAACCCAGTCTAGACAATTCATAATGGAATTGCAGAGGAAATACAAAAGCAGCTAGAGAAAAAAAAGATTATCTTCAAAAGAATAGTGGTAATGAACTTTTAACAGTAAGTCAGAAAAGGGTAGACTGATATAACTTTAATTTGCTTAGAAAAATACATTACTGCTAACCTAGAATTCTATCTATAACAACAAAAAATACTATTCAAAAATGAATTGGTTCCTTTTCTAACTCTGTGGTCCCCTGTAAAATTCGAGGTTTGAAAAACCTCATGTTCATCGATTGCACGTTAAAGTGATAGGCTAGATAATAAGTTCATCAGACCCACATTTGAAAAGGTTATAGGACAAGGTCTTGTAAGTGGCACACAGAGTTGATGGAAAAGTCAGGGGTATGGCCCTGAGAGGTTGAAAGTGGCTGCCAAAGACCAATCGGGCCCACCGTATAATTTGCCCGCTAGGAATATAGTTTGTTGGGAAAAAAAAAAAATCTGCTTTTGGGCCTCCCCGGTGGCGCAGCGGTTGAGCGCTGGGTTGCGAAGCTGCCCGCAGCCTCTGCAGCGCCGGTTCGATCCCCGGCTGCTCCCGGCCACCCCAGGAGGGTCCCACATGGCGCGCAGACCTCTCCTGCCGCCCGCTGCTCCCCTCAGCAGTGTACTTCGGTCCTTCTGCCTGCTCTGCATCCTGCTCTGGCTCTGGTGAATTCTCTCGCCCTCCTGCGCTTCTGACTGTACCCAGTCCTTGTATAAATAAAAAACAAACAAACAAACAAATAAATAAATAAATCTTAAAAAAAAAAATCTGCTTTTACTCCTTGTCTACTGATGTGTCAAGAGCTATTTCCTTATCTTTACCTTACAGACAGGATTGATACTCAAAATATTTAACAATATTAAGGCACTGGCATGATCGATCAGGAAATTTCCAGTATCAGATCAGATGTTGGCTGTTACTCACCACCAGAATCTTGGGGGCACACTGGTGTAAATTGTCATCCCTTTAGAGGTTAGAATATGGAAAAGGCCAGGGGAGGGGCCCAATCTGTTAGTGAGATGGAGGCTTTCAAGGTAATGGCCAAGAACAAGTATTTTTTATTTTAATACATGTATTGGTAGTATTAATCAACCAGCGGAATAAGTGCCCTGCCACTAGGTTCCTTAGCAGCGCTCATCCTTCCTCTGTTCCCTGTTCATCTACCTCACCTTTCACCCTGGCAACTTTATTTTATTTTATTAAGAACTGGGGTACAGGCCAGAGGTGTGGGAGGATGAAAGGATTCACCAGAGACAGGATTCTCCCTGGCCGGCCAGGAATTGAACCCGCGCGGCAGAGGCTGCGGACATCTGGGACAGCTTCACAGTGCTGTGCTCAACCTGCTGGGCCACCTGGGAGGCCCCCACCCCTTGCAACTTTAAACCTTCCAACAAAACTGTATCCTTGTTTATATCCACCAGGAATATACATTTAACAAAAAATCCACAGGACAACTTTCTTTCTCAAAATCTGGTTGTTATTTCCCTGGAAACACTCAGACCAGGTTTGCATATTCTCTGTTGGCAAACTGTTCAGTACTTGATATAACGATTTCATTTTGTTGCACCTCGAATGGGATTTATAAAATGAAAATCTAGATTCGTGCAGAAAATGGTATTTCTTTGCTATATAGTCAAATTCAAAACAGTCTTCCCTCACATGACAAACTCCTGTGCTACATTTTATGTTTGCTTTAAAATTACTTATTTCATACTACATGTGTATAATAGGAAAATTAGACAATATAAATAAAATCATCTGTAACCTTCCTCTACCTCTTTCATTGATTTTCTCTCTGTATGTATGTGTGTCTGTTGTTATGTGTGTATATGTATATATGATCCAATTAATATTTATATAGAAACCTTTTCAGGACAAAGTTATATCTATATTCATTGACAAAGTCAGATGCACCAAAGTAAGGCTATATTTAGCAAAAACAATTTCCTCCTCTTAGAGACAATGTGTTTTGAATTTTAGTGAATGAATCAATCAGTATCAATGTGAAGTTGCTTTGACAACAAATGAAAATTCCTGTAGCAGCGAAACTCAATATGATTTGGGTTTTCATCTTCAAGCACATAACCACATCATGAGTTCAGAGCCCAAGACTTCATTTTTAAACCTGGGTACTTGAACTACATCTAAATTCAAATTCAGTAATGCCCTTAGATCAACTTGAGCCGACAAATTCTTTAGAAGAAAGTGGAATAAGGCAATTTGATGGAAATTATACTGTGCAGAGCCTTGTCACTCCAAATATTTCACTTTTACATTAAATTTTTTTTCAGTTAATTTAAAGGTAACTGCCATATGCCAGCTAACCAGGCTATTTGTCATTATTATTCATTTATTTATATGCAGTACTGTCATTACAAGGACATAATTCTTAAGGAAACATAATTGCTCTAAACCTATCAATTTGCTCATGTAAAAATTTGCAAAATCTTTTCTCTAGAAAGAAAGTTTAGTGTTGGTTGTTAGAGAATGTTTACCAGGGAAGTCTGCTTACCACACACACTTGCGTCTATGGTTCCCTCATGCCCACCAGGCTCCTTGCCCACAGTGTTAGGACCCTCAGGTTTGTGCAATGTTGTTCCAAGTACAGTGAAGCCTCAACAAAAATTTGCTGATTGAAGGTGGCTTCCAGAGAAAAAGAACAATTATGTCAAATATGCAGTGAGAGCCACTGCATCAGCGCATGGATTAAGTAAAAACAAATTTATCTATTAATACATCTTACAGTCACTCCCCTCACCCACTTCATTTGACAACTCTAGAAGCTCGAACAAGGGACTTTGGAATTCATTATGTCCAACTTTATTTTGTAGGTAATGAAACTGAGACCCAGAGAGGTCATTCCACGAGACAACTCTGGGACAAAGAAGTCTTCAGAACCCTGTTGGTCATGATTTGCCATGAGATGGTCTTATCACCCCATGGTGTGAAGAGCTGGATGTAAAACTCTCCGGTTTGTGGGACACTATATGGAGATCACTAGATGACAAACTCCTAATCTATACTAGTGTATTTACAAAGTCTAGTAATTCATCTCCTCTGTACAATCACCTTCATTTCTTTCACAGCTCACTCTACCTGTTCTAAAAATGTTTATTAAAGAGATATAAAGCTAATGCAGTTTTTTAAAGGAAAAATTATACATATAAAAACAAGAACAATCTTCATATTTATGCCTACAAGTAAACAAAAGTGAACATTCCCCTCCATCCCAAATTCCACATCAAACTCACATGAGCAAATTTAAAAAAATTGAAATCCTTAGATTATCCTATGAAGTGCACTGCACACTACAGTTGATCGATTCTTTCACAGTCAGTCAAACTTTGCCTCTAAGTGTTGGCAACTGCAAGCTTCATTCTTCTTGGAGGACAGCTCACTGGTTTTCCAACTTAATTTAGTCTGTGAATGGTTGGTCTGTGATTATGTGCTCTAAACGCTTTCATTCACTTCATGCAAAAATCTAGCTGATAACCTTAACATTTCCTTTAATAGGGAAAGTAACTGACATGCAATGATGAATCAGTAATAGAGCATGAAGATTACCCTACTTGACATTCTTCAATGATTCCCAAGAGCCTTCAAGATAAAGTCCAGATTTCTTAAACTAGCAATGATGAATCTTCAGATCTGAGCCTCATCTATCTTTTTAGTCCAATTCTCAATCCTCCCGCTTCTTACTCTCTGGCCCAAGCACCCTAAACTACTTTCAGTTCTCTGAAAAAAACGAACTCTCACTTCTCTTCACTTAGAATGTCCTACACATGCCCTCTTGTCATTTGTCTGCTTAGTTCCTACTCATACTGCAAAGATGCATACCTCTATTTGGGGTGTTACTGAGACCTTAAATAACGGAATAATATCCACTTTCAGAAAGACAGGCACATTTTCACTTTTTCATCATTAATCTTTTGGTAAAATAGTTTATACTGACCACATCCATTTCTTTATTATCCAATCATTTCATAATCCCTTACAAACCACTTCCCTTAGCATTATTCAACTGAAAATGCTTGTGTGAAAGCTACTAGCATCCTCATAATCACTTGATTATTGGCAATAATTTTTTTCTTCTATACCAAGCCTCCTCAAGTTCTCTACAGTCACTTAGACTACTAATCACCTTATTATTTTCTCCTTTTCTTTTCTTTCTGTGGCATAGTTTTTTTTTTAAGCTGTCTTACTCTAATTATTCCTTTCTGTGTGTCATTTACTGGCTCCAATTCTTCTAATTAAAGATATTCCTTTGAGGGCCTCCCCTGGTGGTGCAGTGGTTGAGCTCTGGGCTGCGAGGCTGCCCGCAGCCTCTGCAGTGCTGGTTCATTCCCCTGCCACCGGCGAGGGTCCCACAAAAAAAAATAAATAAATAAAAAAGATATTCCTTTGAGTTCATTAAATTCAAAACATTAGCATTAAGATGCCTCCCAATTCCTTAACTCATAAAAACTCAAATCATTTGTGTATCCTATTGATTACAATTTTTCAGGCTAAAAAGAAGTTACAGTCCAGTAAAAAAGAGCATTCTTTTTTGAGATAGCTTGGGTTCAGATCTCAAACCTCTCACTCATGGTTGAGCAGCACAACATGGAACATATTATTTAACACATTTGAACCTCATTTTGTCTTCTTTAAATTGGAGAAAATGATGACTATCTTTTAGCATTACTCCATGAACTGCAGTACCCAATGGGAATATACCAGTGCTGGGTACATAGTGGGCACATTCCATAAAAACTATTATTATTGCTATTTCCACACCCATTACCCTCAAGCTTGTACAGTATCTCATGGTCCCAATACATTTCCTCAAACACATCAACAGAAGGTAAATCAGTAGAGACTGAACATGTTTCTTTTCCAGCCCAATCATTCCCATTGTTTATTGACTCAAAGTCCCACTCCTCCCTATTTAAGAATCTTCAGATTCTAGCCCCATCTTTCCTCTCCAGCCTTCTCCCTCCTCACTGTTCTTCTAAATGTATGCCATCCTCCAAGCAAACTGGACTTTTTCTAGTTCTGAGATATACCACATACTCCTCATCTCAAGGTACAGTTCAAAGTCTGCCACTTTTATGAAACACGTTATCTCCCCAGTGGAATATTATATCCTCAGAGTATTTTATTGGTTCTCACTTTCAGGTACTCAGATTCTGTCTGGTAGTAAGTTATTTGTGCGTAACTGACCCTTCCTGCTTATTAGATTATAATGCCCTTGAAGAGAGAAACTAGGTTTCTATTTGTGCTTCTACTTACCACTTTGCTAAGTGATGAGGTATGTAAACATTTTAAAGACTAACTAGACTATTTTTTCTCAAGGAATTATTTCCACTTCCTCAATGTATTCTGCAGGTGTGGTGATAGAATGAGGAGGAAAACAGTATAAAAGTGTACTAATAGAGGCACTACTGCTACTTAGAATTCTCCCAACAGCAAGAAGTCAGGGTTAAAATAGTCATCCCAGAAAGTGACCAGGTAAGACTTTAATATCTGTGGATTAATCAACCTCTTGGGAAACTCTTTACCAATTTGCTAAGCTTGTCCATATTTCTTTTCATGTCCCCAGAGCTGTTTTCTTAGCCTTCCAGTCTCCTCTAATCTTAAGAGCAAACAAAAGATTTTAAGACTGCTATGGAAGCTACAAGAATGTATACATATATGTAATGTTATTTTATGTATTAACTCATACTTGAGAATCATTTTTTTTAAGATTTATTTATTTATTTATACAAGCACTGGGTATAGTCAGAAGCCCAGGAGGGTGAAAGAATTCACCAGAGCCAGAGCGGGGAACAGAACAGGCAGACTGACGAAATACACTGCTGAGGGGAGTAGCGGGCGTGACAGGAGAGGTCTGTCGCGCCATGTGGGACCCTTGCCTGTGGCTGGGGATCCAACCGGCGCTGCAGAGGCTGTGGGCAGCTTCGCAGCCCAGTGCTCAACCGCTGCGCCACCAGGGGAGGCCCGAAAATCTTTTTTTTTAAAGATTTATTTTATTTATTTCTGCATGCAAGAGCTGGTATGTAGGCCAGAGGTACAGGGGGTGAGAGGATTCACCAGGGACAGAGTGGGGAGCAGAACAGGCAGATCTACTGAAATAACACTGCTGAGGGGAGAAGCAGGAGAGACAGAAGAGGTCTGCTGCGCCCTAAGTAGGTTAGCTCTTCGTCCAGGGATCAAACTCATGTCATAGTGGCTAGTGATAACTTGATAGGGCTGAGATTTAACCCCTCCGCCACCCGGGAGGCCCCAAGAATCTTATTTCTTTAAAATGATATTTCTTTCAACCAAAATGCAAGACTAAATATTTATGGGTATAATTTTTAGGTAGCACCTAGTATAGGGCTTTAGATAGAGTACAAATTCAATATGCAGTAGCTGAAAGATGAATTTATAGTGTACAATTGCAGAGTTTACTGTTGGGTGAAAGTAGTGGGAAAAAAATGAAAAATGATACAAAGGGAGTGTGACACTGGGAGTTTAGTCCCTCATGAATAACAGCTAGGTAAATCCTTGGGTGCCTAGTGGTACCCAGGATTTAAGTATCACCAAGTGAGTTCCTTGAGAACAGACATCAAAGAAGGTACTGTGCCAAGTCTTAAGATACTTTCTCAAGTGCAATAGTGTCTAGTAATCAGAAATATGGGATTGCCATTATTCAAGCAAATTAAGTACAGTTCATGTTTGTAAACTTTTCAACAAACTCTTGTGACCCTCATAGTTCTATAGAGAAAAGAGAGTATGCAATTATTAGTTTTGATTTGTATATCATACAATCACACTGTTGGCACTAAAATCCAGTTCCAGACCCACCCTTTCTGCTGCTGAATATCACAGAAACACAGAGTAGCAGATATGGATCTTTAGAAATTCTTCAACCTAATTTTTTTGTAAAGTTGAGGCCCATGAAGAGGTCACATTAGCAGCAAAGTTCCTATTAAAACAAATTACCTGACCAAAATCCACATGTCCTCTTCTGAGCATCACATTAGACACACACATAATTAATTTTTTTGGCCTGTTTGAAAACCCACAGGTTTAAAACAACTCCAAGCCTTCTCTCAGGCATGTATAAATGTACAGAAGGCAAGTTTTGTTTGGCCCAGTGTTTTTTAAAAAATAAAAGTGGGAATGTAAGAGAGTGAAGGGTAGGTAAATGCTTTCGCACTTTAATTTGCAACCCTATGGCACAGGTTCTTATTTAGAGTTCAATTACCTTGACAGATATTTTGATGTAGTAGAAAAAGCACAGGATTTTTGAGGACATAGCATTTTGGAATCAAAATCTGACTGTCCCACTTAGTATACCGCCTTGACCGGGATACTTCTTTGAGAGTTTCCTCATTAATAAAATAGGGCTAATACAGATCTGATGTGAGGATTTGAGAAGAAAGTTTATCTGACACACAGCCGAAGATCGATAATTTTTTTTAAATGAGTGAACAGAAAGGTGATGGTGCACGTTTGGGTAGTCCCATGTCCCGTGGAGCTCCAGAATGAAGGCTCTTCGCCTCCCTGCGAGCAGAGACCTGAAACTCAGGCGGAGTCCGGCCTATATTTTCGTAGCCTTAACCGGTCTAGGGCCTGCAGAGAAAACCCTCGGCTAGATCCCTAGCCCATCGCTGTACCGTGGGCTTAGATTAGGGTCTTGCTTCTCCTCGATCGTCCTCCCGTTCCTCAGACACAATCAGAGGAAAACTGCTTCTCGGCCTCTGCCACACAGCTCCACTAACGGGGAGGCTTCCCTTGTCGTTAGTGTCCAGAGGGGATTAAGCATTTCGTTTTTAACCTCTTAACTTTCTGGTTCTCGTCCACCGTCAGCATCCTCTGCGAGGGGGGCGGCCTTCTGTCAGTCGGTTCCGGCCACTGTGGAATGCCCGTTGCCTAGGAAACTGGGGCGGGGCTTAGGAAACGCCAGCTCGGCGTGAGTTTTGCGCATGCGCCCGGAACGTGGCCTCCACTATCGCGAGAATCGCTTCCCGGAAGTTCCACGTCAGTCAGTCGGCCGGTCAGCGGGTCGGTGGGTGTCGGAGAACCTGCATCGCCCGCATCAAGTGAGGCGCCCCGGCTCGCGGCGACGCAGCCATGGTAGGTTTAGACTGTGCAGGAGGGAGCGGGGCCCCTTCGGCTGAGGCTAATTCTTGGGGTTCCTTGGCAGCGGAGCGGAGTCAGGAGCGGCTTGGGCCCCCGCTACGGCCGCCGCCTCTGGCCTTTCCGGGCCCAGGTCCGGTGTGAGTTCTGAGGGGGAGAGGGTGTGGGACCCAGGAGTCGGGGGTGGCTTGAGACAGCAACACCTGCAATGAGGAGTCCTTTACTCCTCCGGACTTAAGATATTTGCCAGAACTTCTAGGTCTAAGTCAGAATCCGTGGTACAGGAGGCCAAAAACATTGAACTGGGGAGAAGGCTTTGGTAAACCACCTCATTCTGCCCTTGAGCCTGATCTTGGGTCTGTTCTGGTATACTGTGTTCTGACTACAAACTGCAAGCTTACATAGAGAAGCCAATTACAAAGTGGAGTCAAATTTCCCAGCTTATGTTTCTAGAGGGAAAAGAAGGGTCGCGAGTTGTTTGTGAAACTGGTGTGCTTTCGTGCATTTGCAAATGTAGTGGTTGCTAGGAATGGCAGCTATGGCAGTGACTGCTAGGAATGGCAATATCTCCCACTCAAATCCCCAAAAATCTTTTGCACAAAGGTGTTATAATTATGAAGAAAAAAGTAATAGTGTTGAGAATATGCTTTCCATAAAAATGTAAGGAAGTTGGGTATTTTATATATTTAAACACTTCTCTGCCTTATTGTTATAAAGCACAGGTTCAAAGAGTTTGGAGCTTGAAGATCTTAGGGTTAGTAATTCCAACCCTTCAGACTGCAGTCCAAAAAAAAAAAAGCTAATTAACATTAAGTTTGTACAAGGCTAATTGCAGCAGAGTTAGAACTATGACAGAGGTTGGTTGGGGCCAACTCGTGAAAGTTTTGAATACTTTGAGAAGAATGCATAGAGAAATACATGGTGTTGCGTGATTTTAGTGGGTTCACTCAGACCAGCACTTCATCATCCATGAACTTCTTTGAGTTTGCAGGTTGAGATCCCTGGAACAGATCTCTAGTCTCTTAATTGCACCACCTCATATAACCAGCAACCTGCTCTTTGGGCTCTGCTGTGCTTTCAATAATGGACATTTTTGGAATGGACCCTTGGATCTGTCTGATTTAGTTTTCTTTTGCAATCCTTACATTCAAGAGTGCATTTTTATAATTAAATATTTCTTTTATTCTTTAACACGTTTCAATCTTTTGTGTAAGGTACAAAATGTGAATTTATTTATTCACTCATTTTATCATAGAGTGTTGACCATCTTTCATGTGCTTTGTAAAACATTTGGCTCCTAATCTCAAAAGAGATGAAAGAATGAGTTACTAATAATGTTGATGGGGTGGCTGTGATAAACCAGGCACTCTTCTAACTGCTTAACACTGAATTTAATTCTTATAATACTTGAGGTAAATAATAGTATTATCCCTCTTTTACATATATTAACCTCAGAAACATTAGGTAAACTTGCCCACTACTGCACATTTGAAATTTGAATCCCGTGATTCTCTAGACCTGAATTACCATCTGCCCTTAAAACAGCCCCCACCATATTCAAATATATAAGGTGCTATGGAGATAAAGACATGAATAAGCAATGGTCTTGCCCTAAATGAGCATTCACTCTAGAAGCAAGAAGAGACATGTACGCCAAGGTATCATGAATGGCTAAAATTAAATCTTAAGGGATCCCCTAGGAAAAGACACTTCTGGCTAGTGTAATCAGAAAGATCATTGGCAGTAGCATTTAAGCTGAATTCTAAATGTATCCAGCTTTTAGAAGATGGCAGAGACATTTAGAGTGGAGGGTACTATATAAGTGTATCTTATCCTTGTGTTCTAGAGTGCCTACTACAATGTGTCATTCAAAATAGTTACTGAACTGTTGTTAGAAACAGAGAGAGCTCTTGCCTGTGCTTCTTAAGCTGGGAATTGTGCATTGGGAGTGTGTAGAGGTGTTACTTGATTTCCTGGATCATAACTTATTTGGTAGTCAGTTGTTTATAACACTTTCGTGGTAAAATACATACAATTTGTAATTGTCCAATTTCCCCATGTACTGGAGGGAAAGTATGAGATATGCTGTCTTATGTGAACACCCCCATCATGGTTCTTGGCACATGATAAACACTTCATGTTTGTTGATTGTGAAGAGATAAGAGAAAGGAGTTCAAATCTGTGGTGATGCTGAGGCAAAATTCATAAGTGGATGAAGTGAAAGATTCCGCCTCTCCACAAAAGTAAGGAATGTGAAAATGATGGTTTGAAAGTAGAAATTTTGAGATGGAGAAGAAGTTGTAACAGTGAAATATGTTTGAGGTATTTATAGAGAAGAGCCAGATAACTGTGGTGATCTTTTAAAATAAAATAAGAGGTGTAGGTTATTGATGAAAATGAGGGAGGCAGGTATAGCTGTAAGAACAAGATTGGAAGTAGTCAGTGACACAAATTTGATAGAGATCCAAAAAGATGAATAAAATTCTTGTAAGCATTTGCTTTGTCACAGGAAATTATTTCTGCCAAAATTACCTATCTTTATTTTGTGTTGTAAAGTAACCTTAAATTTATATCCCATTCATGATCATCATTATAAAGTTTTGCCAGTAACTTAACTTGCCAAATAAACATTTAGACTGCATTTTTAAGCCCTGTTAAGAGTAAATATATTTTAAATCAGTATCCCTTGGTCTGCCAAGAGAGAATTAAACTACTGCCCTTATACATCATGTATATGATGAATTAGATTTTTGCCTAGAATATCTTTGGGAGAACTGAGTTATTCAAATTGTTTTCTTTTTGTTTTTTGATGAAAAATAGAGGTTGGAAGAGACTGTTTTAAACTACTACTATTTTCTGACTCTAGAGAGTATTTTAGTTTTGTTTAAAATTTGTCCCTCTAACTTAAATCCATTAAAATATACAAACATTCCTATATAACTCCAGAAACCTTTATGGACATGAATATAACCCATATTGATTATATATTACATTGTCTAATTTTTATTAGTATTATTGCCAGAATAAATTATTTCCTCCAAAGAATTCAATATTATTGTTTGGGGTTATTGAGACTTTATGGATAACACTTCTTCAGAATATTTTTTGATATAATACTGATAACATCAGCTCAAAATTGTGATTTAGTAGGTTTTTATATTGATTAACTAGGTAGTTTAATGTAAGTGTTCTCAAAGTGGTCCATGAACACTCCCATATTCTTAGGAGGTTCACAAATTAAAACGATTTTCCTAATAGCAAGATACTGTTGACATTTTCACTGTGTTGACATTTGTACTGATGGGAGAAAAGAAATGAAAGGTGATAATGTTTACACAGTGTCACCAAGTTGTAATGGTAATTCATTCTTTATTGTCACACAATATTTTGGAAAAGGCAATTTCACTTAAGAATGTCATTGATGAAGCAGTAAAAAATATTTTATTACCTCTTGACCCTTGAGTACACATCTTTTGAGTATTCTGTGTAATGAAATGAGAACTATGTAGTAGCACTTCTGCATTGTTTAAGTTGTGAGCTTTACTTGAAAAATGACAAACTGTAGTTATTCAGACTTACTTGGCAGACTTTTCTAAAAATTGAAAGAAGCTAGCTGTTTTCTGACAGTGTTTGTTGCTGCTAATAAAATAAAAACTTTGAAGTGAAAATTAGAATTTTAGAAAACTTATAACTGGATTGACAGATTTCTAATACTTCAGGACTTATCAATTGACCTAGTTAGTGATATTAATAAATGTGTTTTTTTAAACACTTTATAATAAAGTGTGTCAACATTTGGAAGATCCACATAGCTCAGTGAACCAACCCTTTGCAGATGACCAGTGCATGATGTTATAAAATGATGCATGGGTGAAGATACATTTAAAATACAGAATAGACCAGTGGATTTTAATAACAAAGTATAAAAAGTTCATTTATCTGGTTTCAGATTTCACATTGATTGCAGTTACCTTCAAGAAACTACTACTAGTCAATTTTTGGTGTTGTATCAAAGAAGTATAGTCCTAATTATTTGAAAAAATTGCTCAAATAGTCTCTTTTCAACTACATATCTTTGTTAGGTCAGTTATTTTTTCATATGCATCAACCAAAACAACATATCACAACATACTACATATTGAGGGCAAAACAAATATGAGAAACCCACTGTCTTTTATTAAATGATAATTTAAAGAGCTTTGCAGAAATGTAAAACGTTGCCACTCTTCTCATTGAATTTCTTTTGAAAATGTAGTTATTTTTCATTAAAAAAAGTATTATTTAAGTTAACATGTATTGGTTTATTTTTCTTATTTGAAAATGAATTAATAATTTTAAAGTTGTCTAAGGTTTAATTTTTAGCATAGTAAATATCAATAACCTACATAAACAAAATATCTCTAGGATCCTCAAAGTTTTTTAATAGTGAAATGGATCCGGAGACCAAAAGTTTGACATCTGCTCCTGTAAGTTTAAAAATGTTAAATACTTGTATTTTTCATAATATGTGAGTGAAAAAGTGAACTGTGTCTACAGCTTAGCAAAGTACAAACTGAATTGTTTCGTAGACCTATTAATATACTGTTTCTAGTTAACATTTTAAAGACGGTTTATTTGGTATAGCAGTTAAGTGTTTCTCGTTTTTTTAATCTTATTTCTCCTTAGCCTCTGCGACTTGATATCAAGAGAAAGCTAACTGCTCGATCTGATCGAGTGAAGAGTGTAGATTTGCATCCTACAGAGCCATGGATGTTGGCAAGTCTTTACAATGGCAGTGTGTGCGTTTGGAATCATGAGACACAGGTAAGAATTTTTAAAGACTTTATTAGAAATACTGTATTTGACTGTGTTTTAAATGAAAGAGAAAGGCTGTTTTCTCAAAACTCATATAAAGAATTTTCGGTAAAGTAGAACTAACATTTATGAGGTTACAGCTTGTGGGAAAAACTGTCCTGGTACCCTTAAATATAACATTTAAATGTTAAATTCTTATATAGGTTGTATTAGCTTTTTGAAATTAAGGAACCTGACACCAATATATAGGTCACTTGCTCTAGATAAGTATTTACTAACGTTTGACTTCCTGTTCCATGACTATTTTTAACAGTTTTTAATTTTACTTTTTTTTTCCCCCAAATGCTCAATATAATTAAATGCAGATAATTTTCAGTCGGCCATACAAAGTATAGGTTATATGAGAGAAATATTCCTCTCATAAGAAGATACATCTTACAATTTGATTTTAATGCTTATCTTATTCTCTTTCATCTGAGTAATTGTCTCATATTTTCCAGTCTTTCTTGACCATCCTTAATCTTTTTCTTTAAAAGTACAGAACATTCAGCTGATACTCTCCCATGTAGTAATGTTTCCACATATTTAGTGATTATCCACAACATCCAAGGATAAATTCTTAAAATCCAGAGTGAACTTATATTTGAGGCATTTAAGATGGCAAAAAATAGGGTGAAGAAACCAGAGTCAGAAGTAACCTAAAAGCATTCTTTGTCTTACATCACTATAATGAAACAGCAGTGACCACGAAGTAAGCTAGCACTATATCTGTGACATTTTGTACACATTAACACTTTGTTCTCTGCTGTATCCCAGTGCCTGTAACATTACCTTACACATAGTAAATGCTCAATAATTCTTTGTTGAACTATAATAAATAAGCATGCCATTTGGATTTCTGTCCTGTGCAATTGAAATTATTATCTTGTGATTTCCTTTTACATTGAGGCATATAATGTGCTTTTTTTTTTTTTTTTTTTTTTTCCTTTTCCTTCCAAATGTTTAAAACCTTAATTTTATGCTTAACAGATAGGTTGGTACCTCCCCTACCCCTCACTCATCACCCCCACCATGTTTTGTAATTGTTCCTGTGAATCCCCTCTATCAGCTCCATTTAACTGTCTCTCAACTCTGTCATATAATATATTTTAATGCCCAGGTATACACCCTTCTCTAGGCTTTACATTAACATAATACTGCTCTCTAAGGATCTTCTTACCTCATTTTCTCTTTTGTACCCTTCTGTGCTCTTCCACAGGGCAGGCTGTCTGCTTCCCCTTTCATAATTATCTCTCTAATTTCTTGTTTGATTTCCTTCTTTTCTTAAAGAATGAAGATTCTGTGAAGACAGGGATTATCTTATCTTGCTCCAGGTACACACATGATAGTCAGGCTCATTGTAGAGACCATAAATCTTTGAGTGTGGTTGGTCTATTGTGGTTCTCCCTGCTTTCCCCCCTCATTACCAATAGGAGATACTTTATATATGAGCAGAATACTTGAAGGAGCCCAGAAAGTTTTTGGAAGTAAATTTAAATGTACTTGAATTTCAAATAAGGAGCTACGATGTATAATCTTTGAGGTGCAGTATTTGAAAAATCAGTATGTTAGATTTGAAGTCAGCCTGTTAATGATTTGGACAAGTCTTATAACTATGTTGAGACTCAATTTGTATTTGTGATCTATCATGTAGCATACACGTGTTAGTCATTCTTTTCCTAAGATGTTACAGTGAAGGTAATGTTTCCCTTTGAGATTGTTTAGCTTATATAGTCTGAAGATTACCTCTCTTATCATTTGTATCAGCCACAGCACTTAGTGTGGACCCAAACCATAATTTTTTTCTGCAACTGCTGTATTTTGATTGCTCAGAGCCCCAGATTTATTGGCAATCTTACTGACTGCATATTCCGTCAGCTCTCATCTGTCTGTACCATTGTCAGCTGGCAGTACTTGTACAAGTTGGAGCTGATTCTCCATTTATTTAATCTTGTCTGAAGAGTCTTTGAAATATTCCTTGGGAAGCCAGAGTAGGCTCAACAGGTCTTATGAACCAGCCCCTGTTCTTTTTATTTAGTGCATATTTATTTCATTCACTCTTTAATCCATACAAGTGTGATACTTTCATTCCTTGGAAATAAAAAGAGAGACTGAAAATGATAGTGTGATTGTTAGAATTTTACAGAACATGGCATCAGAGTGGGAGGACAAAGAAATGCATTCACCCCTGCTCTTTTACTAGAAGAGTTTCCTAGTTTTCTACCTTTTTCCTGTGTATATAAATCACATTCTGAGCAACTTGAAGGGACATCTGAATTACTCTTCATTGTTCACTAAAAAAGAGAGAAAGAGCATTTGGATGACGGCATATTACTGCAAAAGGGTACAAGAAATAGTATCTTGTTTATGAGTTTATTTTATGAGTTGATGGGTTTAATTTTAAAAAGAAGAAACTAGAAGCTAATTTATTCAACAAATACTTTTTACACATTAATTGTTTACAATCACTGTTCAAGGCTCTAGGAATACAGTGGTGGATAAGATTCCTACACTCAGGGAGCTTAGCAGGAAAGAGTGACATAAAGCTAACAGCTGCAAAGGTGCTATGTTATGAATTGGGAGTATAAAGTTCTGCAGGTAGTTTTCAGGTAGAGGGAACAGGAACAAAGGTAATGCTGGGAGTAGCCAAAGAGAAGAGAAGTAGGGAATGACCAGAGCACAGAGGATATAGAATTTCCATCATACAGATATTTGCTTTCCTTTATCTTTTATAAATATTTTAATTTTGAGTCCATTAAAGATGATTTGTCTATTTTTTTCACTCATCTGTTAAGCTTTTGTATTTTAGCCTGCAAATATTTTAAATTAGCAGTGATCTAAATAATTGGATGTTTTAAATATGGCAAAATGGATTTTTCAGTTACTGTCTCATAACTCAACATGTATGTTCTTGTTAAATTTTAAAGACCCTGGTGAAAACATTTGAAGTTTGTGATCTTCCTGTTCGAGCTGCAAAGTTCGTCGCAAGAAAAAACTGGGTTGTGACAGGAGCGGTAAGCAATTATATGGTTTTCTAATTCTGTTGATATTTTCTGGATTGATCAGTGATTATGTAAATGAGTTGTAGAATTTTTACTTTTTATTTGTTAATTAATGCAGTATTTTGGTATGTACTTCATACCTTGTAAACTTTTTTTTGTGCTGTTTACTTCATAATGGTAGTGATGGTTATTGAATTTCCTTTTCTAGGATGACATGCAGATTAGAGTGTTCAATTACAATACCCTGGAGAGAGTTCATATGTTTGAAGCACACTCAGACTATATTCGCTGTATTGCTGTTCATCCAACTCAGCCTTTCATCCTAACTAGCAGTGGTGAGTGATGACCCCTTTTGGTTGTATATGCATCTCTTGAGTAACTCATTTTCATTCAGTGAGACATGTAATTCTTTTACAGCTGTTACAAGTTGAGTTCTAATTCCAAGCAGCCTTTAAAATATTTAAATCCATTAACTTGTATCTGTTGTTGCTGCTTGCTTTTTTAATTTTAAGGAAATATCAGCTTGACTTAGAATTTGTATAGCGGTTGCTCCAATTCCTGTCAGAGAACATCTGAAGGCCTAGATGCTTAAACATCTGTTGAACAGACTGCTACTTTACATGCTGATGAGCAAGGTTTTGGCAGATTGCCGTGTATCCTAGTCAAATCTTTATGTTCATAAGACTTGTTCTTTGGTATTTTGTATCAAATAGTGGACCTTTTGGAGGGCAGTTTTAACAAGTTGAATTGAATTGATAATAGCTCTTTGAAACATTTTTTAAGTTAAAAATTGAGAAGTAATTCAAAACTTTTTAAAACCAATCTTACATTATCAGAGCAAATGCTTAGTCCCTGAATAATCATTGCCATCATTATTCAGTCATACTTAGACTCTAATCAAATGTGTGTTTCTCTTTCATCATTCTGTAATGCCCACTGAGTCTTTTTTAAATTTTTTCATGAAATTTTTATATTTGCTAATAGTAATTTTGCTATTTTATCTCTATCCTATATTTAGTCTTAGCATAAATAAGGATATTTGAAAAACCTATTCAATTCTGTTTCCATTTCTGTAAATCATGGAATGTTGGTTTGTGTTAGATTTGCTGAATTAAAATGCACAAAGACTCTGCATCTTAGTTCTGAATGAAAGGAATAGAAATTGGAACTAACCTGAGACTTTCTTTTGGCCTAGATGACATGCTTATTAAGCTCTGGGACTGGGATAAAAAATGGTCTTGCTCACAAGTGTTTGAAGGACACACCCATTATGTCATGCAGATTGTGATCAACCCCAAAGATAACAATCAGTTTGCTAGTGCGTCTTTGGACAGGACGATCAAGGTAAGTGTCCACTGTATCAATTAAGATTATTGATGAAATATAGTTGTTTTAGATGTTTTACTATTGGCTGCCCTGAAAGTTATTCCTAACTTAGAAGTTTCTCTCAAAAACTCGTTTTAAATAAGTCAAAATAGGACTTCTCATTTTCATCAAGAAGTATATTTTAGAAAAATATTGTAGCAACCTGGTTTTCTTTCTTTTATTTTCTTTTATATATTTTTTACATCATTTTTCATTTTTGCACAATGTATGTATTTTCATCTTGGTTGTATTCCCCATACAATTCCCACCCCCCTTATTTTGACCCTAATCCCTCCTCCCCTCCCCCTCTTCCCCCCTGTAGTGTATCTCTGATTTATAGTTGCTTGTTGATTTTGATTATTACTTTAACCTGGTTTTCTTAATGAAGGAGTGTTTTCCATGTAGAAGAGCTATGTGATAATATTTTTGTATTTCTGCTAATGCAGAATAAGGGAAATGACAATATTTTCTCTAGGTTGCTATTTCCTTTCCTTTAATGATTCATTTTGACCTTTGCTGATTATTAATGTATTTTATATTTAAATTTCATATACCTCTTGTCAGTTCCCCACCTAAGGATAAGGTCCAGATACCTTTATATGGAATATACGAGTTTCTAAAACTAGCTTCAACAAACATTATGAGACATCTCATATAATCCTTACCATTTTCTAGAGATGCCACAAATATTCACGATTCTTACCTTATTCAAGCTATTTCCTCTGCCTGCAGTACTCTTTATTTTCCCCTGAAAAGTTACCCATCTTTCAAACACAATTACTTACTTAGAGATGTTCTCTTCAGACAGTCTTTACATCTCTAGACAGAGCCATCATCCCATTCCTTCCATTGGTTTTTGCCTGTATTATTAACCTTTCCATATTAAATAATAATTCATTTGTGTCCAGAAATCTTTAGCCCCTGAAATGTTGATGTTTGAGGCAGGAGTTTTGTCACCCCTTCCTCTAACAGATAGTAGCAAGTAGCGCAGTGCCTTGCCTATACATGTTGCAGCAAGTGCAGTCTTGTTCCTTTTGTCATCATAATATTTAAAAGATCTTTTTATGCATAGATTTAAAATTATATGTTACACTTATTTTTGCTTACACTTGTATGCTTACATCTATATTATGTTTTTATTTTCCTTTAACTTACATGAAATGTTATTTGTCTGATAATTTAATAATCATTAAATATTATATGTCTGAATATCTAAGAGCTGTCTTTGACTCTGCTAAGGTTTGTTGTCTACAGTTTACACATCTTTATGACTCTCCACATGGCTTCCTATGTAGTAGGTGCTCAGTAAATTTTTATTTATAAAAATAAAGCTCCATATCAGTGCTGTAGTAATGTTTGATTACTTTTCCATACTTTAAGTTTTTTAATTAAGTGGTAATTTTCTCCTTTTAATGCCATATCTACTTTCATAAGCATTATATTAAATCTCTTGTAAAAAATCACTCCCTGTCTTTAAAGAGGTATTTCTCAGAGTGTAGCCAGTATGTCATCTAGTGTGTCTGTTAGAAACTTAGATTCCGGGCTTCAGTGTAGAGCCACTGAATCATAATATCTATGGATAAAGCCTGGAAATTTACTTTTTCAGAAAAAGCCATAGTATTCTACCCCCTGGAAATTCAAGTAAACTGAGAAAGAATAAAAAGAAATTAGTGAAACAAGATGAATGTTCTCTTAGCGTCTCTGTCCTGGGCTATGGCATTTTATTTCATGTCAGAATTGCAGTGGAACTGTGTCCTAAAAGGCCAGGCCCCATATTGACTGCAGCTGCTCTCGCTCTCTGAAGGTGTGGCAACTGGGCTCTTCTTCACCAAACTTCACTCTGGAGGGACACGAGAAAGGTGTGAATTGCATTGATTACTACAGTGGTGGTGACAAACCATACCTCATTTCAGGCGCGGATGACCGTCTTGTTAAAATATGGGACTATCAGGTACAGTTTTCTCATAACCTTAATTGCCATATGTTAGACATGTTGCTCACTTTCTTACAGGACAGTGGAAACTTGGGTTTTTGAACTCTGTTCATAGCATAACCTGAGAACCTAAGTTTTCGCACTTAAAGTGTATTGTCAAAATTCTCCATAAAAATGGATACAAATGTCTATCAAGATTTTAATAATAAAGTGCCATGATGTTTATTTTTCATTTAATAGGAGAAATTAGAAGTTTTAGCATTTTGATGAGTTCTTATATACGCTAGTCTCCTTATTGGCAAATAACCATTTATATTTGAAAGCAAGCACTTCAGTGAGCGATGTCATGATATGGCCATAGTACAGTCATTTGGCCATGAAGACTTCTTGTACACCAACTTATGTATTTTGTTACTATGATTTTTGTCACCAAGATAAGAAATTTTTGTTAAATTATGTTAGATTTCAGTGTGTTTTTGTTTGTCACATCAAAATTTCCATACAGTTAAAATGAGGCCTAGAAAACTAGTATTACTTAGAAGCTTATTCAAATGGATGTTTAAATGCAGAATAAAATATTAAAGACATTATTCTAGGAGTTTGGGGGTAAAATATTTAGAGGAAAACCAGGTCTTCTTGGGCATGAGAAAGGGGTGTTAAACTTTCTGTAAGCGTGCTAGTTACATTTATATTTGCCTGTACTGTCAAAACTTAGAGATAATATGTACACAACAAGAAAGTTCTATTTCCGAAATTTCTGAATTACTATCTAGACTATCATAACAACTGTCATAACATCTGCATGGAAAAAGTAAGGATGGGTTTCTTCCTTTTCACTAATAAAAAGTGTTTTCTTCATCTTGATTACAGAACAAAACATGTGTACAGACTCTGGAGGGACATGCCCAGAATGTTTCTTGTGCCAGTTTTCACCCTGAGTTGCCAATCATCATCACAGGTTCAGAAGATGGTAAGTTAGAAATATTTACTCCTGTGCTTAAAATTAGTGAGTGGATAATTAAGCCACATAGTGCCCTGAATTGGAATTGTAGGTTCCCAAGGATTTTGATACTTAGAATGCATTTTGATGTGTGGAATACATAAGCTATAAAAGAGTAAAAGGACAATATCATCATCATCATCATCATCATTTCACAGTACTTTGGTATTAAAGTGAGAAGGCTTATTCTCACAGGATTAGATTAAAAGGATGAAAAGAACTCACATGTGCAGAGCAACTCGTACATGGTAAGAACTGTAACATAGGAAGTCCTGTCATTGTTTCACTCTTAAAATCACATTTCTTAATAGTAATTTTCTTATAGTTTCTATTTATGTTGCTATATAAAATCACAAACCTATAGGTAAAAAATTTATTTCGGTTTGAAATAAAGATTTCCGTGTGTCTGGTTCACCTGACATAGTTCATTTTTGGATGTTCAAATCAAAAGGGAATGTTCACTTTGTTCTTTTTAGGAACTGTGCGTATTTGGCATTCAAGCACCTATCGTCTTGAGAGCACACTGAATTATGGAATGGAGAGGGTGTGGTGTGTGGCCAGTCTGAGAGGGTCCAATAATGTTGCTTTGGGCTATGATGAAGGGAGCATCATTGTTAAGGTAATTTCTAATTATATTCTCTCAATATATGGACATATAGCGAATAGTTTTCTTTGTATTTTAGTATGATTGTCTTCCAAGTTACCAGTTTTATTAAACTGGCACTTCTTTCATTAAGCACTGGAGATTAAGTGCTGGCAATTTGAAGTGGGAGAAGGAATCCTCTATTAAAATGAAAATAGAGGGCCTTCCCGGTGGCGCAGCAGTTGAGCGCTGGGTTGCGAAGCTGCCCGCAGCCTCTGCAGCACCGGTTCGATCCCCGGCCACCGGGTGAGGGTCCCACATGGCGCACAAACCTCTCCTGCCACTCACTTCTCCCCTCAGCAGTGTACTTCATCAGTCTGCCTGCTCTGCTCTCCACTCTGGCTCTGGTGAATTCTCTCACCCTCCCACGCTTCTGACTGTACCCAGTGCTTGTATAAATGAATAAATCTTTGGGAAAAAATGAAAATAGAAAATGTTTATATTATTCTTGTTTTACTAGTTTTCCTTTTCATTGCTAAGATCCATTTGTCATTCTTCAGCTTGGTCGGGAGGAACCTGCCATGTCCATGGATGCCAATGGAAAGATCATTTGGGCCAAGCACTCAGAAGTCCAGCAGGCCAATCTGAAAGCAATGGGAGATGCTGAAATTAAAGATGGGGAAAGATTGCCACTGGCAGTAAAGGATATGGGCAGCTGTGAAATATACCCTCAGACTATTCAACACAATCCTAATGGGCGGTAAGCTATCACCAAAGTCTTTCTCTAGGCCTTTGTATATGTGAGAGCAGGATTTGCATATCCATAGCCTGCACCATTCCTGCCCTATGTTGGATGTTCCTCATGAGCTTTTTGCCTTGCCTCACAGACCTCCTCAACATTGCTGGGGGCAGCCATACCAGTAAATTGAGTTGAAATGCCCAGGAAGAATTTTGCATGGTTAAATAGTTTCACACTTATTTCTAAAATACTGGGTTTGTGTCCTTGTATTCCCTTGAGGGTAAAAATTATGTCTTTGCCTAGACTTTGTAATTGTTATCTAAATATTTGCTGACTCGTTGCTCTTGACAAGAAAAGCTGACTCTGAGGTATGTGTCTTTTCAAAAAGCTTTGGGATTGGTGAGAATACTGTGATTTGCAATTTGAACCATCGGTTGATTTTCATTCTGAAGATTTAGAAAGCACCAACCATTGTCTGAGAAGAGTTTCTCACATGTTGAGTTTAAACCTATAGAACTATAAAAGTTTTTTTACAGTAGATCTGGACATCTTCTAATGTTGTCCTGAGTATTGAAAAAGACTAAGTATATAAACCAAGTCTGCTGCCTTGTGAGTAAATAGTATCTATAATTATTTGTAATACAATTTTCTCAGGGAGATTAAGAATACATATACTTTTTCCGTAGTGTCATAAAACATTTTTTGCTATAAGTTTTGCATTTTGCCTTTGGCAGTCAGGATTCTAAATTATAACTTTAAAAAGAGTTTTATCTGTATCTATTGAGAAAATTTTATTTGACTCCATGGCATTTTATTATTGCTCATTTAACCTAGCTCTCAACAACTAGAGTAAGGTATTTTTATTCATTTAAATGGTCAGCTTTAAAATGAAGATAGTTATGAAACAAGATAGTACCTTCTTGGGGTGTAAATATAATGATGAAAGTGCTAGACATCTTGGTGCTCAACAAGTGCTAGAGGGGTTATTGGCATTCCCCCTGCTGTGTGTGTCTAGCTGGTCTCTTCTTCCTGCCTGCTGTTTATAAGAGGTGGCCGTTCCAATAATATTTTCAACAATAGCCTCATCCGTATCATTTGCTTTCCGTGTATTTGTTGGGTAGAGTATTTATGCCTACCTCTGTAGTCAAAGAAGTGTGTAACTTTAAAAAAAATTAGATTCAAGCCTAACAGCCTATTGAAATAACAATTTTTATTAGAAATATTTTACCATCAAGATGAATCAGTGTTTCTTAACTTCTACATCATTGGTCCTCTATTCTTCTTTCTCTGACTTTTGTAATTTCTAGGTTTGTTGTGGTGTGCGGTGATGGCGAGTATATCATCTACACAGCAATGGCTTTGAGAAACAAGAGCTTTGGGTCTGCCCAGGAGTTTGCATGGGCCCATGATTCTTCAGAGTAAGTTTTGGCATGGTATCATCTCGCCCTGATGGTAGATGGAAGTTCCATGTGTGGCATATTTAATATTTTCTCAAGTTTCAGTATAGACTGTACTTCTCTATGTTGAAGAACAGCTTTCACCAGAACTGCCCATTGGAAGCTTAGAGTCAGAGGCTCCAGTGCAGCCTATTCTCCCTTTGCCCTTTCAACATTAGGTTTGAGCTGGCTCACTCAGGCTGCTCAAATAGTCCCATTAAACTAGGAACCCAATACCCATTTCTTTGTTGGAGCCATTGGAAGGGCCTGGTACTTGTGGACTCAAGCATAGTTGGCCCCCAAACCAAGTCCTTGGCAGGCCCACCTTAAGACCTTATTTCCTGAGATGCTGTTACTTCTTTATGAGTTGTTTGCAAGAGATTCTGTAGCCTGGTGTCATCTTCATGGGAACTTCATTGAACCTATAAAAATTCATTTTCTGAGATATTATCCACCCCCCTCCCCATTCTAAACAAAACAAATTCTGTCAGAAATCAAAATGTTAATAAAATGTCATCATTAAAAGCAGGAAAAATCATTTAACTTTGATTTATACTAGATAGTCACTGACTGATTTCTTTTAGACTCCTGTTGGGTATATCTAGTAGACATTAGGGCTTTGGTTTTTTTCAGCTCACACACTGAATTACATCTTTATACAGTTTTTCTTAGTTTGGTTTTCCCCATACTTTGTGTTGTTCCCTGCCCCCAGCAGTGAGTAACTTAGGGCTCAACCCCACATTTATTTTGTAGTGAGTAATATTGTGTAATAAAATCATGACTTTTTAGCATTTTAGCCAAGGTTCACTGAGAGGTAAGGAATGGTTTTGATCTTTTCACAGATTTCCAAAATACAGTTCCATATACTAAAAGCTATTTTGTTATTGCCTTAGCAATAGTATAGTTCTTGAATTGCCTTACCTCTCTCAACATACCTCTCCCTCTGTTTTGCTACTTCCCTCTTTTTGGCTTAATCCAGTGATGCTCCTGTTCAGGATCTTGCCTGTCTTGAGCAAAGCACTTATCACTTCTCAAATATTCTCAAATATCCAGTGATAGCAGCAGCGCTGCTTCAGGTGGAGACCAGAATATACACAAATTTTTATTGCCAAATGTGGTTCACTAGTGAGCCACCGTTTTTCTTTATTTTTAAATCATGTTTGTGAGACAGTTGATATATACATTTATATATAATTTATTTTACAAAATAAAATGCACTTTTAAATGTACCTCTTAATGAATTTGGAAAAAATGTTTATAATATGCAGCCACCAGCACACTCAAGATATAGAACATTTCTATCAACTAAAAAAGTGCTCTTATTTCCTTTAACAGTCAGTACTCACCCCTGCCCCCTCTCCCTGGCCCAATGCAAACTCTGACGTACCTTTTGTCAACATGTGATTTAGAGTTGTCTCCTTTAGGGTTTCATATAATGGAATTGTATATAGCATGTGCTCTTACCTGGCTGCTTTTGCCCTGCATGTTCTTGAGATTCATTCATTTTGTTGCAAGAATCAATAATTGCTTTCTTTTTTTACAGGGTGATATTCCAGTGTATGAATCTACCACAGTTGGTTTAGTCACCTTTTGATAGACATTTGGGGTCTTTTTAGTTTCTAAAACCGTTTGTGAAAGCCCTGGTAATTTGTGTGATGGACAGTTGGAAACCCATTCATTATTTGTCCAGCTCTAAGGAGTTAATGATCTCTTAGGGAAAATGCATACTAGTTAAATCTTCAAATACTAATTTTATAGTTTAGCATAATTTAGTACTAAAATATATATATGAAGATGTTTGTTGAGATGGAATTATGGTTTAGTAAATAATATGCTGTGTTTGTCTTCCTTCTCCCTCCAGATATGCAATTAGAGAGAGCAACAGTGTTGTAAAGATATTTAAGAACTTTAAGGAAAAGAAATCATTTAAACCAGATTTTGGAGCTGAAAGTGAGTGTTGTTTATATATGATACATTTTTAGAAGTGTTGTAATGGTTCACAAATCTCTAACAAAAATCTCTTTTGTTCTTTGTAGGTATCTATGGAGGCTTCTTACTGGGAGTCAGATCTGTAAATGGCTTGGCTTTTTATGATTGGGACAATACAGAACTCATACGCAGAATTGAAATTCAGCCTAAACATGTGAGTTCCGCCATTGTTGTTTTTGTATGCACATCTTTATGAGGAGCTCAGAGTCCCTGTGGCCCAGAAGCATCCTTTGTACCTGCTGATCCTGATCCATGGGTTGGGGTTAGTGCCATTTACCTCAGGAATGCTTAAAAAGATAGAATTATAGGGCCTCCCTGGTGGCGCAGCGGTTGAGTGCTGGGTTGCGAAGCTGCACACAGCCTCTGCAGCGCCGATTCGATCTGCAGCTGCTGGGCAAGGGTCCCACATGACACGGCAGACCTCTCCTGTCTTCCTCACTGCTCCCCTCAGCAGTGTATTTCGTCAGTCTGCCTTTTCTGCTCTCCGCTCTGTCTCTGGTGAATTCTCTCACCCTCCCATGCTTCTGACTGTACCCAGTGCTTGTATAAATAAATAAATAAATATTTGAAAGAAAAAAAAAAAAGAATCATAGTAGTTGAATAAAGCAATAGGTATTGGATATTTTGAGAAGTATATAAAGTTATACAAATGACAAGTGCTATTTATTTACAAATGACTTTAGGCAGAGTTTTTAAAACGCATGCTTTGAAGACAGAGTCAAGAAGCTCTTGACTTGGAAAGGCCTGAGGAAACCTTATCATACTCTACCTAATAATGACTTTAAACTCTAGGTGATATTCTCCAGTGACAAGGTTTTCTGCCTTTAGAATGGCCAGCTTATTTGAGAGCATTTATTGTTAGGAAATTGTCTTTGGAGACAGATCCTCCTCCCTAAGTTCCTGGTTCTGTTTTCTAGAGTATGTATTCTCAGTGGGATCACAGTACCCCCAGGGGGACAAAAAGGGGTTTCTATGATGCAAAAGCTTACTGTTTTAATCTATAAAACATATTCATATGTATACATTCACCATCTATGTGTATACCATGTGTGTGCATTATATATGTGTGTATGAAATATGTAGTATCTGTGGTATTAAAATTTCCTTGGGGAAGGTGATTAGGAAAAAATGAAGGTTTGGTAGAGAGGCATAATGAAAACAGAAGGTGAGAGAAACTTTTCTGGAGCACTAGGGAATCGGCTGCTGTTCTGAATTATAGCAAGCCATTGTTTGCTGACAGCTCTTCCTTCTGTCTCCTTAGGTCAGGTCTTTCCATTTCTAGGCTAACTAGAGCAACACTGCCCTATCCACCCTCCTGAGTAATGTACATATTCACTACAGAACATTGTCAAGTACACACTTATCATCTCTATGTAAAAAGATAAATCTTATGAGAAATAAAGTGTATGCAGTTTGTCATATCCACTCAGAAATCCAAAGTCATTTGTCTCTTCTTTGTCATGTTGCAGATTTTCTGGTCTGACTCTGGAGAACTAGTCTGTATTGCCACCGAGGAGTCATTTTTTATCCTTAAGTATCTGTCGGAAAAAGTCTTGGCTGCACAGGAAACACATGAGGGAGTTACTGAAGATGGGATTGAAGATGCATTTGAGGTAATTACATCAACACAACTTTAGCTTTGTATTTAAGTGATTTATATTCTTATAATAGTACTTCACTGATTTTAACATTTTATAATAAATTAGGTTTGGGGAAACTAAGCATTTAAAGGGTTATGTTGAAAATTGACAACTAAAAACTTGGCTCAGAGATCAGGGTTTGAAATTTGATGTCTTTCGCTAAGAAAATTAGAAGGTGTCTGCCAGAGTTCTCAAATGGCAAAGAAATCCCGGAAGATTTTACGAAGTGTTTCTTATTCCAGTTTTATGTGTATTTTAGAGTTCTTAGATCAGCACTTTTTTAGATCACAGCTTTGATGGAACAATGACATTTCATGTTACAAATAACTTATCCAAGAAGCTGTTCTTAAATGAAGGAGAGCAGAAATTCCAAAGAAAGGTTTTTCTTTGTTGAACTTTATTTTGCATTTGCATTGAGTTGGATTCCATTAATTCTACTTTTTTTTCATCCCCAATTCAGTTTTTTCTTATTGATAGGCTTTCTAATGCTGAATAAGATAATAAATTAAATTAAGTTTATTTTCTTTCTGCAGGTTCTTGGTGAAATTCAGGAAATTGTGAAAACAGGGCTGTGGGTAGGTGATTGCTTCATTTACACAAGTTCTGTGAACAGATTAAATTATTATGTCGGCGGAGAAATAGTCACCATTGCCCACTTGGACAGGTAGGTGGCAGAGTATCATTAGGCTTTTGTCTTAAGCATTCCAAAAGGTATATACTTTTTAAACAAAACTTATTGCTGCCTTGTAGCAATGATAGGCCTGATTTTTCAGTATGTTTGTAATTGCTAACCAAATCACATCTATCAAATGAGATACTGTGTTTGTGTGTCTTCTCATTAGGGATGGTTTCTGAATTAGCTTGCTTCTCTTATAGGACAATGTATCTCCTGGGCTATATTCCTAAAGACAATAGGCTTTACCTGGGAGATAAAGAACTGAACATCGTTAGCTACTCCCTGCTGGTTTCAGTGCTAGAATACCAGACAGCAGTCATGCGGAGGGATTTTAGCATGGCAGATAAGGTCCTTCCTACCATTCCAAAAGAACAGAGGACAAGAGTTGCACACTTTTTGGAAAAACAGGTAAGATGGTTTTTGTTTATTTTCTTTGTTTGTGTTTGTTAAAACCAGCACTTTAAAAGAATGTTAATATGAATCTGAAAAACTTCTTAATTGCCACTGATTTCCTTATGACCATAGAATTTTCCTTCTTGCTCAACGCCCTTAGTATAGGAAGTGATTATCAGTTTTCAATTTTGTAGACTTCCATTTTATCAATATTTTCATTTCTGAACTACATTTTTCTGTCTTAGCTGATTTTTTTGTATGGTAAAACATAACATAAAATTTATCATTAATATGCCATTTTCTTACCATAATGATAATACATATACACAAAACATTTTGCAAAGCTTAAGAAAAAACAGCCCTACTTTCCCTGCCTCATTTCTGCTTCCTCCAGGTAATTTTAATTTTTTTAGTTAATTCTCTTGGTATTTATTGCCACACCTCTAAATAACATGTATTGTTGTCTCTCAGCTTTAAGCATTTCTTGTGAGTTCCACTATATAGGATATGAGGGCTCATCTTTCGTTCACCCTTCTTTACCCCACTTCTACTGCATACTTATCTATTTCCTATCCTTCTGATACAGTTATATCACAATAATGACTTGATCAATATTCAGTGTGTACATAATCATGTCTGAGTAAACACAGAGCTAAGTCATGTGTATATCTTTTCCTGTAATTGCTTTCCATGGTTAATGTGTCTTTTTTTTTTTTTCCTTCCTTTTTTAAGTTCTGGTTAATTTCTCTACTCCTTTGTTGTACTCCAGATTTCCTTGATACTACTTTCAGAAGGTTTCAGTCTGCTTCAATTTGAATCGGTTTTTTTGCTCTTGTGACAGCTATCAGTTCCTTCACCACCATGTTGGGACTTCTTTTGCCTCTCTCTCAAGTTAGATCCATTGTTGCTTATATATCCCCTCTCTTCTAAACTGGTTTACGTCCTCATTTTGCTGGAACATGTCCTTCAGAAGTTTTCAGACAAAAGGCAGTAAATTTTTTGTGATCTTGATTATCTTTGGGCTATAGTTCTGGCCTAAAACATTTAACCACTTTAGTGATGTGAAATTCTAGATTGGAGGTATTTTCTCAGAATTTTAATAGCATTGTTACATTGCCTTCTAACTTGTAGTTGTAGTTCTTGTTGAAGTCTAAAGTTTCTGTTCCTGATTCTTGGTACTTGATCTGTTTTCTCCTTGGAAACTCTTTGGATCTTGTCCCCATTGTTGTGGGACATTATGATGGATGGCCCTTCAGCAGGGCCAGTTGTCATTCATTCTTCTGGATATTAGATGAGCTCTTTTAAATTCATTTTAGAAATATTTTTGAATGAATTTCTGATGGTTTCCTTCCTCTGTTTTCTGTAGCCTCAATCTGTGCAACTGTTTATTCAGTTATTGGACTTCCTGCACTGGTTTTCTCATTTTGTTATTCTTAGACTTTTAAAAATCTTTTTCTTATTTATGAATGAAAGTTTCTCTGTGATATGAATATCCTAAGGATATGAATGATAGTTTTTTGCTGCTTTAAAATTTTCTTTGTGGTATGCTTCCTTAAAGTTTCTGAGCATGTGGGCACTGAGATTATAGTTTGTTTCCTTGTTTAAAAAAAAAATAATTTCTGTTACTGGTTCATTTTGATCTCAGTCTTTCCTGTTAGAGATTTTCCTGACGTGTCTGATGGTCCTTGGGCACTCATTTAAGAGTGGAGAGCTAAGAAACAAAGCAAACGGTTTAAGTTTGTGGGTGGACTTGTTAGGGATGGACTTCACAATGTGATGAAGCTGGGCCATTGGTCAGTATCTTCATCTAATAGACTTAATGTTTCTTCATTTATTCAACTAATAAATTTAGTAAACAATTAACACTGAACCAGGCACTGTTCTAGCTGGCATATAGACCTCATCAATATTGTAGTATTTTTAAGTTTTACCTTTTGGGCTGGTTAGAGTTTGCAAATAAACTCCCTAATCACCATTGCTCTAGGGGCTGAGTAGAAAATGACTTGAAAATAATGTCTCAGTATTTAGTATTTCACTTAATCTCCATACCCATTCTCATAATCTCCTGTTTTCTTTTGACACAACAGTCCTCCTCATGGGTGTGCAGGATTCCCTCAGACTAGATGCCCCAGTTACTCTCTCCAAAGACTAAACCTGTCTTTGAGTGTGGAGAGAGGAGTAGTAATTTGGGGTTTCCCATGCTTCTTATATAGACTCGCAGGCCTTTTTGTTTATTTGTCATAAGACTACCCTTCACAGGACACCTTTGGGTGCCTCAGTGTGAATCAGATTGTTTCTATACTCTTCACTCCTGATTTAAGGTTACTATTCCTTAGTGTTTTATCTGAATATTTATACTCCTCCACCAGCTTTCCAGCTCCCAGTATCTTGTTAACTCTGCCTTTCTGTGCCCTTGAAGTTTATGCCTTCAAAAAAGGAACCCGTTGAGTGTCTTTTCAGTGGGGATTTGGAGGCAGATGAGGTGTATTTAGTTTATCTCATTTCATCTGTTTTTCCCTTCCCTATAAGTAAGGAATTCCATACATCTTCCATCTTTACTCTTGGTTTTATATTGTCTACATCTGTTCTAGGGAAGAAAAGGAATAACAGATTTTCAGAATGCCTTGTTTACCTGTACTCACAGAATAATGGGGTAGAAGGAGCTGGTATATGTGAAACTTTAAACACAATGATATAGCTATCCTGGAGATCCAGCCTGACAGAACTCCTGGGAGAGCTGTCCAGCTTCACCCAGACCACCCTGTAACCAGGCATATTCCCTCAGTAATGAAGGCTGATGGCTTGCCCACAGGGCAGACCCCATCCATCAGTACTGCTAATTTAGTATTACAATTGTTGGTTTAAAAGCCTATTTATGATGATTAAGTGGGGTATGGGAAGGCAAATTTAGACCTCCTGCCCTCTGGAACACTTGTTGATAAGTAAACTGGATATGAGGCCGACAGTAAAGGCACAAAGACACCCAGCTAGTGTCAAGACCTGAAAGCATTGTCTGCTAAATGACCTACAATGATAGGGAATCAGAAAGTTTTACATTTGAGTTTGGTGGGTTTTTTTTTTTTTGAAGGCCTGGACTAGATAGTCTCTAACACCTAGCTTAGTGAATAGGTTGCATAGACAACACTAACTATGCTTGTCGTTTTGAAATGAATCTTAATCAACTTTCCAAAATCCTTTTCCTTTTTGACATTTCTGTTTACTTTTACTTTTTTTTTTTTTAAGATTTATTTGTTTACACAAGAACCGGGGTACAGGCCAGATGTGCATGAGGATTAGAGGATTCACCAGAGACAGAGCAGGGAACAGAACAGGCAGACTGAATGAAATACACTGCTGAGGGGAGCAGTGGGTGAGACAGGAGAGTTCTGCTGCGCCATGTGGGTTTCTCTCCCGCCGGCAGGATTGAACCCGCGCTGCAGAGGCTGCGGACAGCTTCAACCGCCTGCGCCACCAGGGAGCCCTACTTTTACATTTCTAATTTTCTTATTTTCCTTGAGCTTATCTAGCACTGGTCAACTTCCAATGCTTTGGGGAAAAACAGGCGTTGTGTGATTGAACTGTCCATCAGGTTCATTCTTACCAAGTTAATGAGTTCTTAATTATATTGTCTTCTCACTAAAGAGTATTTTTTGGTTTTGTTATATAAGTTAGAAAATATGATGGGTACTTAAAATAATTAGCTCTCATACTATTTTAATCTAACTAGAAAATTGCCAATTTCCTTTTCACAGATTCTCAAACTTAAGAATATAAAGAACAATATTGGGAATCTTTATTTTTAATTTTTTATTGGGGTAATGTTCATTGACATTGTCATTTGTATTTTGGGAACATCAAATCTCCTTACAGAGTATTTTGTTATCCATTACTTTTGGTCCATTCAAGTAGAGGGGTATCTATGTTAGCAGGGTATTTCTAGTTTGAAAGGGAAGTGAATGATTTGCTGTGTGTGTGTATGTGTGCTCTCTATTTATACTCTGTATGTATATACACACTATATATATATATATATACACACAGTACATACAGACTACGCACACATTTTAAATACATAACTACACACACTTATAAATATATATTTATCTTTTTTAGGGCTTCAAGCATCAAGCTCTCACAGTATCCACAGATCCTGAGCATCGCTTTGAACTTGCTCTTCAGCTTAGAGAACTAAAAATTGCATACCAGTTAGCAGTGGAAGCAGAGGTATGTACTAATTCAGTTTTTATAACTGATGAAAAGGTCATGGATACTTCTACATGTTTAACATAGTTATTAAAATTTTCTGAAATGCAAATTTCTTGAGACTCATTTTGGTGAGGTAATTTCTCTTTGGTCTTTATAAAAATCATGTTAATCCTTTCATAAATTAAATGGATTATGTTGGAGATATTCATAGCATTCTAATTTGCTTACGAAAAGGTGTTTTCATGTCTTACATGAGACCTGTACTGGGAGAGAAGAGTAAGATAGTAGATAAACTAGTCTGGGGATTCTAAGCAACTGCAAACATAGCAGTAATTTGCTAATATCCCAACCTAGTGGGAAAGATTGATATCAAAGGTCTCTGGCATTTTAAAAGACATTATATGACAATTTCACAGGTCTTTGTATATTTAGGCCTTCCAGTTGTGATTTATGTCTAGTTATTTACTGGTAAATTCATTTCAGATGTGCAAAATAAATTAACTATGTAAGATCATCCAAATGTGCAACATTTTAATTTGTGAGACACTACATGTAACAGATATTTATTATTGTTAAATATTTAAGAACAAATACAGTTTTCTACTTTTTCAAAAAGACATTAAATCACTTGTTAAAATTGCAGTGTAATTGCCTTAGAATTACAGTTGGAGTTTTACTTTTAATTCCACCGTGTAATTATAAAACAAAAGTACAACAGATTGGTAATGATTATTCATGCATCATTAAGATTGATTTATGTCTGAATTAATTTTGTATATGAATAATTTCCATTTCTTCATTGATATTCATTATGTTATTCCATTCTTATTTTGGAATAACATATCGATATATATATATATATATATATATAGCTACATCTATATATATCTCTATAGCTTCCACTGTCAGCATGGTAATACTCATGTTAACAGAATAGTGTTGATGTTAGAAATTCAAATGTTTATTTCAAAAGTATTTTAACTTGGAAATTCTCTTACAGTCAGAACAAAAGTGGAAACAACTTGCTGAGCTTGCCATTAGTAAATGTCAGTTTGGCCTAGCCCAGGAGTGCCTGCACCATGCACAGGATTACGGGGGTCTGTTGCTTTTGGCCACTGCTTCTGGAAATGCTAGTATGGTGAACAAGCTGGCAGAGGGTGCAGAGAGAGATGGCAAGAATAATGTGGCTTTCATGAGCTACTTCTTACAGGGCAGGTAAGTATTAACTCAAGCTCTAAAAGATGTCGGCATCGTAACTAAAAGCACTTCTCATTGACTTTGAGAGTGGATTTTGGAAAAGAATGTAAAGAATGACCTCTGGAGAGAGAATTGCTGCATGGCTGTTGCTCTTGCCAGTGGGGCGGTCAGAGGACAGTGCTGTTTAGATAGTGTGGCCCTCGCCTTCAGCAGGGAATGCTCTCAGTACATTTGTCTAGATAATTGAGCTAAATGAGCTATTCAAGATGGCTCCACTAGGAGAAATGTTAAACCCCTTTCTCAGCCTTGCCACTAATGGCTGAGGTGTTTTATTTTATGGCTGGAAGCTATCATTTTTTAGTATTAATGTGTTATTGTAGAATATTGTTGGACTTTTGATGCTGATGATGCTATGTAACACGCATGTATCACTGCCTTTCTAAAATCCAAATAATTCTTTACCCTGTAATACATTATTCACCTTATCAAATTTACACAAAAATTTGAAATTAAAAAATAGGCACTTGGATATCTTCCTACTGGACACCACTGGATCATCCAGTACAGCCAGTGTCAAGGGACACCCTCCTTGATGCTCCCAATTGGAAAAGCGGGTTTCAGCCCCCCATCTCCTGAGGTCTTTAGATATGCTTATCTTTGCTGTCTTCTCTTGCCTTAAAAAGCCCCTTTAGAGTCTTCTTAGTTCTTAAAACAAGTTGAGATTGAAGGTGGTCACAAAAGCCATCTTATCTATCACATTGATTATGAAACACACCAGTGATGATGAGTCAATGACTCAGGTATAAAAAGAGGTGTATATGTGGGAGCCGGGAAGGAATTGCAGACTTTGCAATACTAAGTCCATATTTCTTTCTTTCATGTGTTAAGTGCTCTTTGCATAGCGTTTATTCTTAGTAACAGTACCTTCCTTTTTCTTCTTTAGGCTTGATGCTTGCCTGGAGCTCTTGATTAGAACAGGCCGACTGCCAGAAGCTGCCTTTCTGGCCCGGACTTACTTACCCAGTCAGGTTTCAAGGTACAGACTTTTAATATTAGGAAAAAGTGTTGCAGATTAAAACAGAGCACACTCA
Organism: Talpa occidentalis; assembly: GCF_014898055.3. Taxonomy (NCBI): domain Eukaryota; kingdom Metazoa; phylum Chordata; class Mammalia; order Eulipotyphla; family Talpidae; genus Talpa; species Talpa occidentalis. The sequence goes on from NW_023604295.1 coordinate 98,203,631, forward strand.
CTCAGCCTCCCTTTTGTTCCATGATATCTGTAATAGGGTGGTAAAACTCTGGAGAGAAAACCTTTCAAAAGTCAATCAGAAAGCAGCAGAATCCCTTGCTGATCCAACAGAGTATGAAAACCTTTTCCCTGGATTAAAAGAAGCCTTTGTTGTGGAAGAATGGGTGAAGGAAACGCATGCTGATCTGTGGCCAGCCAAACAATACCCACTTGTCACGGTGAGTGGCTGGGGTACTGGGCCTCATTTGCTATGACTGCAGGGTGGAAGTGCATTCGTGACTTTGGTTTTTGAACTGCACTACATCTATTATTGTTGGGTTGAGACTTGGACCAAGTTCATAAAGGAATTATAACTTCAGAATATTTCATCTTTCTGCTTTATTTTCTGATAGCCCAATGAAGAACGAAATGTTATGGAAGAGGCAAAAGGCTTTCAGCCTTCAAGATCTGCAGATCAACAGGTCAGTAAAAAACTACATGAAATAATCTGGTTGAGATTTGTTTGTAAGTACCATTTCTAGTTTCCTAGTCCTGATCAATCTTCCTTTGAGGAAAACTGCAAATTCCTTTGCTTTTCTATCTATCTATTCTTGGCTTTTAGGAACCTGATGGGAAACCTGCTTCTCCTACTCCTGTTATTGTGGACTCTCACCCAGCCAACAAAGAAGAAAAGGTACAGGCATCATCCCCAAGCTTCCCACTGGAACCCCTGCACCATCCCTTCCACCTGCCTTCCCCTTGAAGGCCTCTGCGTTTTAAGTGATGTCATCAGTTCCAGACCAGGGGCTATAGAATGGGACAATGTCTTGTTTGACTGTTAAGTTTTAGTTCTCCTTGGATCATGAATCAGCGATCACACAGGTCTATATAACTCTCCCTTTTGCTTTTCTTTGCAGAGTTTACTTGAACTGGAAGTTGACTTGGATAATTTGGAATTAGAAGATATTGACACAACAGATATCAACCTTGATGAAGATATTTTGGATGATTGAATGCAATGCTTCCCATTTACCCAACAAAACAGATCATTATTATGGACAGGTATTGATCCCCTAACCACAGTGCTTTGGACTCTGAGAAACTCCTTAGATTTTTATATGTAAGCACTGTGGACCACTGGGAACACAGTGCCCTCTTCACATAAGGAGGAGTTTATGTGCAGCATCTAAATCACTATGTTTCTTTGTCAACTAAAACAGACATGGACTTTGATTTTTTTTTCATACTGTCATTAGACTGTATCTCATAAAATCTTTTGAATTAAAGAAGATACTTCAAACTTTCCTTTCTGATAATGGAAATATGCTTCTAGTTTTAAAACACGTTAAGACAAAATTGCAGTGGACTCAGAGATCAGCCACAACATTCTCTTTTCTTTGCATAACTAAATCATATTTTCAAATACCATTAGTCACATTTTTCCTTTTCTATTTTTTTCAAGATTGATTTATTTTTATACAGGAGCTGGGGTACAGGCCAGAGGTGCAGGAGGGTGAGAGGCTTCACCAGAGACAGAGTGGGGAGCAGAACAGTAGACGACCTAAATACACTGCTGAGGGGAGCAGCGGCACAACAGGAGAGGTCTGCTGCACCATGTGGGACTCCCCCTGGCCAGCCGGGAATCGAACCCACTCGCAGAGGCTGTGGACAGCTTCACAGAGCTGCGCTCAACCTGCTGCACCACTGGGGAGGCCCTCAATCACATTTTTCTTAGAACTGACTATCCTTACTATAATTTTCTAAACCCTTTTTCTTTTACCTCATTGCTTATTCCCCCCAGTCTGTGTAATTTGGATTCTGGCCCTGATTTTGTCTACAAGCTACCTGTTACTAGATTCACTTCTGAATCTCCAACCCCTCTGACCTCACTACTCTGGGCTCTGTTCACATGACCTTTGGCCTGTCTGTTAATCCAAAAGGCATAATACTTTTATTTTCACACTGCACTTATATGATCAGAGGAATTCCTAACTAGGCACTCAAATCTACCTGTAGCCTAGGAAAGTGAATGAAGTAGTAACAAGTAACCAGTTTTCCTTTGTGTTTTTGTTAAGACATTATTTGGAATTAGAAAATAGAAGTTCAAAGGGAATGCCAAAGCAGTACCTATTAATTGTGACATTTCTAAACATTCAGCTCAGCATTAACAGAGAAAACTATTTCATAATTAGTAAAATGTAATTTATTTAAAAAAAATTTTCAGGAAGATGCAGAGCGGCTAACGAATGCTTCTTGATAAGTTTGCAGTGTTAATTCTATATATGCTCCCTTCTGTGCTTCTGTTTTTGCAAAGACCTGTTTAAATTAAAAAAAAAAAAAAAAAAAGTTTTAAAGCAATGGAATATATACTATTTATAAAGTTTTCAGTTTTGAGACAATAATTTTCTATACTAGAAAAGTTCCAGTTAAGGTCTTCCTAGTTTCATAATTTTTCTGATTATAAAACAATAAGCATGCTATGTCAACTGGAAACTATCCAAAACAGTGCAAGCAACACTAATTTTAAACACCAGACTTATCCTACTATCTGTCTCTTGGACTATTATCAGAAAAAAAAAAAAACCTGACATTGCAACTCCTGCTAAATCAAGGTGAAAACCATTAGGTTCAAGATAAGCATCTGGAGGATAAAATTTAGCAAACTAATTCTTCACTTTAAATAATGTTTCCTCCAGAAGTATTTGGCCCTATCAGGATTATCACAGAAAATCAAAATTAATTCTGTAGTTTCTCTTTCCTTAGGTTTCATCACTGGCAGTTTTACCCTGAGAAGCCTTATAACTGCTGTACAGTATGCATGAACTAATATTGGGATAGAGGCAGAGTCACAAAACCATGTCTATTATGAGCACTAGAAGAGGCGAAAATTATATAGTGATCCTCCCTGAAAAAATGTCAACTCTCAACATTTTTAGAGAAATCTGTTAGTCCACAGTTTAGAGTTACGTAATTCCAAAACAACAATAACAGTGACGCTTGTGCTACAAGCTCCATCCTCTCCCCTCTGGACATCTGGGCAGCGATCACACTGGGACAGGAAGCTGCACTGGGGACGTGTGCTTCCTAGTCCTGCACCCGGCCCTGTGGTGACCTGACCACCTGAGATGCCGGTACTCCAAAAAGCAATGGGCTGCTGCCCACTATGTGAACTTCTTGGGCTTCAGCTGCAGCCCCTCTGCCCCATCCCTTCTGTTTCAGTCATCCAGGCTGAAGAAATACAGGGGGTCTATCCCTGTTTCCAAGACCCCACGTGTTCCATACTCACAGATCTGTTAACATTAAATATGACCACTTCAGAATTCTTCCCAATTCAGTTACCACACAAAAGCCAATGAAAAAAGTCCTTTACCTTAATTAATTGTAATCCCTCTGCAGCCTGCTCCTTGGCCGCCTGGGCTGACTGGCCATCTGGATGGAGGATGTGATACAGCTGCACCAAGCTGGTGGCATCTTCAACTCTGGAGTAGAAAGGGGCTTAGTGTTACCAAGGGCTTTTCTTCATTTCCTTCACAGTCCTATAAAAGTGGGCCAACTTCAAACTAGATTACGTTTCAAACTTTCCTTGCGCTAGGAAAAAAAATTTTAAGGCTTCAGTTATATACTAAAATTTTGGGGGAAATTTGCTAGTCTAGGCTTCATACCAACTCCAAGATAGAACAGGAATCACTACAGGCAGTGCCAATTTATGGATGTGAATATATTCAAAATATGACTATTTTTGGAAAGAAAGCATCACTTCTTAAACAGTATCCTTAATGGTTTGTGATTTCCTGGCTGGCCCATTTCAATAGCAGATAATAAAGTCTTCCAACCCAGAAGCAGGAATGTGTCTTCAGCCCATGTAAGCCAGAGGCTAGTGGCCATGGGGATGACCATGGGGGTTGTAGCCACTTGCCTAGGAGTACATCAGCAGTGACATCTGGCGAGGAGTTTTTATTGAGAATCTGAATCAGGCTAAATGCCTCTACAGGTGGCAGCCTGGGAGTCCAAGAAAAGGCCCTCAGGTCACCTGTCTATTCACAGGAAACCCTTAGTTAAAAATTAACATCCTACTGAAATGATGCACATCAGACAGAAGGAAAGTCTGGTCTACTTCAGCAGTCTTAACTTTAGTGTCACACAACTTTATGATGAAGCCAGAACAAGAATTCAAGTTTGTAGTTAACTTTTCAGAAACATAAACAATTTTCTTTAACATTAAAACTTCCTGGGCCTCTCCTGGTGGTGCAGGTGGTTGAGCGCCGCGCTGTGAAGCTGTCCGCAGTCTCTGCAGCGCCAGTTCGATCCCGGTCAGCCAGCAAGGGTCCCACATGGTGGGGCAGACCTCTCCTGTCTCACCCGCTGCTCCCCTCAGCAGTGTATTTCATCAGTCTGCCTGTTCTGTTCCCCACTCTGTCTCTGGTGAATCCTCTCACCCTCCTCACATCTGGCCTTTACCCCGGTTCTTGTATGAATAAATAGATTTTTAAAAACAAAAAACTTCCCTAGACTTCCCCAAACCAAACAATCACTGTCTTCTCACAGAGTCAAGACCCTACTATTTGACACCTCGCAGCTGAAGGAATATATAAAAATAACCCGAAGTGCTGGTGCTTCTGCTGTGTACACTTTAGCTACTGGCTTTCAGTTGGGGGTAGAGGTGAGGGTATCCTAATCCATTGCTTCTCTAGCCATCACTCTTCAACCTTCCTTATTTTCTTAATAGCTGACTTAGAGGGTAAAGAGTGGGGTGGTGCTGGGAATAGGAAAGAATTTCTCGGCCATTGTGACTTTAGGGAAATTCTCTGATGCTGTGGTTCTACCCCAAGGACCATCCACCATAAAGGCCATATTTGGGGATAACTGAGAAACCAGATCTACTCATGCAGTAAAATTTTCCCAGGGAGAGGGGGCGGATTTAAAATACTCGTTACAAATCTATCGTGATTGTCATAATCTAAGAAATGTGAACAAATGTGACAAATGAAAGTGCATCCCTTTATAGCTTAGGCATGTTATCAGCTTAACTAGGTTTCTATATATTGGTTATGTTTAGGGCTTCATTACTTTCATGTTAAAGTATAATGTTTGCATCTCACAGAACAAGTTAGCTTCATACCTAGTGTGTACCTAAAAATTAAAAGCAAATTAATTTCCTTATTCAAAAAGACTTTAAAAGAATTTCAATTCAAGGGTCTCCCTGGTGACTCAAGGGGTTAAGATGAAACCTATGAAGCTGTCCACAGCCTCTGCAGCACAAGTTCGGTCCCCGGCCAGGGAGCTACCCACATGGTACAGCAGACCTCTCCTGACTCACCCACTGCTCCCCTCAGCAGTGTATTTCAGTCAATCTGCCTGTTCCCTGTTCTGTCTCTGGTGAATTCTCTCACCCCCTACACCTCTAGCCTATACCCCAGTTCTTGTATGCACAAAAATAAATGTTTTTAAAAATTTTCAATTCAAAACAAACAGTGGGACTTGAATCTGAAACAAACATACAAAATCCCAATTCTGGCCTGGGCTCTGCTCACTGAGTACTTGCACCCTCTACCTTCTAAACTGGGTTTTGCAGCAAGCTGTCCTGTTCAGAATTCCTACAGAACCTGTTTTACTTCTGCAGAGCAGGAAAAGTTAGTTAAGTACTCAAATTTCTCTCCCAAAAGGCACATAAACTGCTTCAGATACAAACCTTACATATGATAATTATTACAATAATATCACATATTTGTACATCTTGATAAAGTAATTCTCAAAGTCATATGTTTCTGTTCTGATTTTCACCCCAAAAAATGTTTTTATAATAGTTTCAGAATGATTACCTTTGAGAAACTCAATGGAAAATACCTTCACAGGTGATAAAACTGTTAATTCACCTAAAAGTAAGTCATCCTTGAGCATCCTTATAGCCACCAGCAAGCCCCTGCTTATGTGAGATAAGGTATATCTCTACCTACTGAACTGGATTATACTACCTATGCTGGTGAAGTCAGAGACCTGGAAATCAGCTACCACTGGGAGTGCTATTTCTGATGTCCTGTTTCCAAATTTGTGCCATATTTCTTAGATAATGCCTATGGAAGCTTCTCGTTGCAAATGTTTTATCTTTGTGTAAATGGCTCAGACTACATGGAGGGTACTCTGAGTCAAAACTCCTTGCAGTCTGAAGGTGGCAACAATCACTGAACTCTCTTCTTGTAATTCAGACTTTCAGTAAAGCAAGGGCTTTTCATGGAAAAAGGTTCTGTCCTTGTCATTTGGTCTTTCAAACCCAAGCCATAGAAAGATGCTCAAATTTATCCCAAGTTATAAAGTACAATTATTATTTCAACTTACAAGCCTGGAAGCACAGCAATTTGCATGGTAAAATATAAAAGACATTCTTTGAAAAAAATCGTAACTTTTTCCATTGACTTAAAAATCTTACAAAAGCAAGGGATCTCAAAGGAAAGACTATTTTCATAAACTAAATGACTTTTACTGAAAAACTTTAGAAGCAGTCTTACCAGACAACAGATACCCACCAGACCTTAAGTCTATTTTACATTTTCTATTTGATCCCCTTTGAGTATCTTGGTTCACTGATAGCCAGGATCATCAGTGACATCAGGGGAAATTGGATATCCAGGATATACAGTAGAGATCCAAAGTCACTTTTAATCTTTTCAAAAGAATACAGCCCTCTTTACAGAACACAACAACAACTGAGAAAACTGGGCTATGTTGGAAGAACAAACCCATAAACAAATGGAGGTAAGAGCTATTCATCACTGGACAATACACTTATCATTGGGAAAATACCAGTTACATACAGATTTACTGTGACATTAATAATTACTCTTTTACTTAACCAAGATCATACTTACAAATCTCTCTGAATCTGGTCAATAAGTAAACCATCAATCTTCTTCTTATTTACAAAATACCAAGCCATTCCACCAAAGTGTCTTGTTGAACGTAAAAGGTCGTACTTTCCATGTTTATCTATATCTTCGTAGGTTTGATGATGAATCTATCCACATAAAATACAATTTTTCAGAAACCAGAAAATAAGTGAGCAACATTACTGAACACATTTACTAGCATGAGTGCTGCCCAGAACCAGGTCTATTTATACTGTCTCCACTATCATCAATCGATAAAATTTACACCAACCCTTGTAGAAGTGTGAGTAGAACCAATCTGCCAAATATAGCCGTATCAATTACTTTTCAGTAGTCAAGCGCTATTTATGAAGTGTAGGTTACATGTATATAGACCTCTGGAAGTAATGGACTACCATTTTTTTATCTCGGGGAAAAAAAAATATCAAGAACATTCTTTCACTCCTCTCTTCCTGGCCTCTAGCCCATCAACTACCCCAGTGTAGACTGATATTCTTAAATGAAGACTTTAATCAGGGTATATTCTTGTGTTCAAAAGGCTCTTAAAAGTTCTGCTGAGTTAAGTCTATATTCCTCAGCCCAGTGATTGGGCCCCTCTACCTTACTAACTCAACCTTAAGCCACTTCCCCATATATGCAAGCAAACCCTACGAATGGCCATTTCTCAAGCGTACTTTGTTGTTTGTTCCCTGTTGTTGGTATTGCTCCCTCTGAAACACCCTTCTGCCCCAATGTTTCCTGTCCTCCTAGAACCCTCTTCAAGACTCCTCTGAAGCCTTTCCTGACAGTATTCTGTAACCTCCTTTTTAGTACCTAACATCTTAGACCTAAAATAATTGGTTATATACTTACCTAGCACCCTTCTCCACAATCATTTCTGGACTATAAGCTTTGACATAGCACACTCTATTCTAGTTTATGTCATCACCTATACTCCCTACAATAACTTGTACACAAAGGCACTACATTATTGCTTACTAAACTGAACTGTAGGACATACACAACATTTTGGCAAATTTCTGTAAATAACTTGTTTCTGTATGATAAATTAGAGAATAGGCTTTGCTGTGAAGTTTGGATCCTGACTTACTACCTGTGCAACTTTCAGCAAGCTACTTAAATTTTCTAAGTTCTCTCAACCATAATTAACTCAAGGGTTTCTGTAAGGATAAAGTATCTGAGATACATCAGGTACTCAAGAGATGTTTAAGTATATCTCTTCTCTTCTCCTTGTTATCAAAGCTTATAACTCACTGTGCTAGATTAAAAATCTTACTCATAACCATACTTAAGCCCACACTTACAAACTACAAAAATATACTTACTTTGATATAGTCAGCAGAATCTGGCTCAAACTGGGCAACACAGAGATTGAGGACATCAGCATGCCGGTCCTGGCTATACATGTTCTAAAACACCACAGGAGAGTTGGAATTAGATGAAATAAACAGGAAAGCTCAACACTTGTCCTTGATGCCATGACAGGCCTATTCATCCATGAACAGGTCGTGGCTGTGCCCATCATGGTACACACAAAGACCATCAGTTTTGAAATTGTCATACCTGGATTCAAATCTCAGCCAATTACTAGACAGATCACTAATGGAGTTATTAGAAATGTTTATGTTTATATCAAAGTCAAATGTCCAGCAGCAAAAAAATCAACTAGTTCAACAAAGAAGCCACCAACACTGACTCTATGAAACCAAAGTCACCTTACCTTCAGATTTTCTTCCTTGAAAATTATTGGTGTTAAAACTCTGCGACCTTCTTTTGGGAAATAAATTTGTATCATCCGGTCTCGTTCTTCCCAAGAGGCTTTGCGTAGTGTGCCACTTGGTTCTCTGACAACAATAAAACGCTCCTGATATAGAAAACAAAATCTAGGATGAGTTTGTGAAGATTTATTTTGAGTTGCACTGTCCCACTAAGCACCATTATAAGAGTAATTTGCAATCAACATAAAATGCAACTAAAATCATAAAATTCAATCATGTATGATTTTAATAATTTTAAACAACAAAGATTTGGCAAGATTTGATAATTCCTTCACTACAGCTGTGCCTCTTAATCAAAAATCTACAATGAAAGTATTCACAGTGTCAACTACAGTTCAACACAAAAAATGGTTCAACTGAAAAGCCTGATCTGAGAGTTATCTAAATCCATTTTGAAGGAAAGAAGTGCTACATGACCTTTACAAATTCATTTCTCTACCCCAAACTCTCACCCAAACGGATTTCACTACTCTAAGATCTATGGTTAAAGTCCCTGGGATAAAAGTAACAATCTTAAGAATGTGGCGTCTTAATTCTGAACCTCTAGGATTTCTCAAGAAACATAAATATGTCAAAGACTGACTGGTCCACATGCCTCTGACATCTTCTATCAAACCCCAGACCATGGGATTGCATCCTCCTCTGAAATCTAAACACTGTACAATTTAACTAGCTACTTATCAAGATTTTTGACACTTTCCAGATACTGATTTCTTCCATTTAAAGAAGTTGAAAAGCACAGTCTTTGTATCACCTAGAGAGACATAGAGCTCTGAATGAAGCAGATACTTGATATACATCTAATTAATGTTAAAATTAACCAAATAGTGGTGATTCCTAAGTTTTTAGAGGTTAAAAGTCTCTGAGTGTGGTTTGAGGATAACATAATTAAAACTTTAATCAGACACTCCAGATAAGAAAAAAAGTAGCAGATGCTAAAATAACACAATTATTCCTCAAAAGAATATTGGTAATTTTAATTCTAAGTTCCTTTTTCCCTTTTAGGTTATGTAATAGAAAGCACCCACATCAGCCTTCAAAGCCACTGAAAACATGTATTAAAGCACTCCAAAGCAAGAATTCTAATTAATACAAAACTCTGTGACTCGTGTTCATTATATCAAGTATACACAAATGGCCGATGTACAGACATGGGCACTGTACAAATCATGTCTTCTAACCACAATCATATATGATATAGAGATTAATATGGGGCAATCCTCCCAGCCCTAGCATTAGGTTGCATTCTACTGCATTTTTGTGGGTCTAGTTGTGAATTAATCTTTACTTGAAAAGGCTCAAACAGAAAAAAATGTATTTTTAAAGTGCAAGTGTTCTTTTGGAACTGGCAATCAAGGGAAGAGGGGCTAGAGACCAAAAACTACAACAGAACAAGCAATATGTCTGAAAACTATCTAGGGAAACCTTACACTCTTACTGCAAATTCAAGAATGTGAATATCCTTTGGAAAGTCTGGGTTTTTTTGGCCTCATCAAAAATTTACGGAAAAGAAAACTTCCATCCTTTCAAAAGCTTCAACTAAAGAATTAGTGTATGAGCCTCCCTGGTGGTGCAAGGGTTAAGACACAGCCTGTGAAGCTGTACACAGCCTCTGCAGCAGTTGGATCCCTGGCCTGCCAGGGAACAACCCACATGGCACAGCAGACCTCTCCTGTCTCACCCGCGGCTCCCCTCAGCAGTGTATTTTGGTCAATCTGCCTGTTCTATTCCCTGCTCTGTCTCTGGTGAATACTCTCTCTCACACACACAACCCCTCCTCCCCCACATACACACCTCTGGCCTGTACCCCAGCTCTTGCATGCATAATAAATAAATCTTTAAAAAAAAAAAATTAGTGTAACTTAGGCAGAGAATCTCCCTTTTCCCACTGCCTTCATGTTTTCTGCCTTTTTGTAATTTGAAGGTAGGTTTCTGTCTATAAACCCTTGTTTTGTCTCAGCACCTTTCTTTGCAATCAATTTGAATATACTGTGTCCATAATCTGCAAGGAAGTTGTGGGGCTGGTTTGTATTTCTCTTCTTCCTTTTGCTCTATCTTGCAGAAGGTCTCACCCAGTCATAGGAACTCTGGTTTGAAAGCATCGGAGATAGCTGAGTCACATAATGTTGACCCTTATCCTCAAGCCCATATCCACACTACTTCAAATAAAGATCATTTTGCTATTTATTAGACACATACTCACCCGGTGTGGTATGCTATATGATATATCTGTAAACACGTATTTGGTTGTTTCTGTTCCTTCCAAAATCTTATCTTCAGCTAATACATCATTTATGGGTGCTCGCTCTTCCAGAACTGGTGGCATTTTTAATTGTACTTTAGCTGCTTCAACTGCCTGTCTTGTAGCCTGATGAAATAAAATATTTAAGTCACAAGGTTACAAATCAAAATATCATCTGACAAAAGCAGAAATTAATAAAAAATTCTAAGGATTACAAAGAGTTTTGCTGTTGTCATGAATCTCAGGCTGTGGACTCTGCTTCTGTGGTATGCCTGAAAGGATCAACTACAAGCTCAACCATTGTCAAAACACAAAGGAATGCTCTGAGTAGAACCAGGCCACAAAAGCTTGAAATAGAATAAACTATTGCATTTACTGGATGCTTACTATGTGCCAGATATTGTTCAAATACTCTGAATGTACTTGGCTCATTTAATGTCCACAAATACCTAATGAGTAGGTGGTTTCATCTCATTTTATGAAAAAACAGGCACATAATTGTTATGTATGCTACATCCTCAATGTTGATAGGTTCTTGGGAACTGTGACTTCAAGTGAAATGTTTAAGAAAAGCATGTCCTAAAATAACGTTGTTTTGTTCAATGTAGGCTGGGATTTTTTATCTTCTCATCAACTTCATAGTGAAATGATGTTGAACAAAAGATATTATTCAAAGACCTGCTATAAATTACCAGGAAGTTGTAGTACTGGGATTTGAACCCAGGCAATTCAATGCCAGAACCTAGGCTCCTGCTCTTAACCACTGACCACAGGGCTCCATGCCATACTGCTAACATTGGTTACCTCTGAGAGATGAAAGGGGGACTTGCCCCCTTCATATGATATACTATTGGAAATTTGAACTTTTCACAATGACTTCTACTTTGAAGTAGAAAGAGCAAAATGCTTCATATGTTCATATATCAAAGTGTCTTCCACAAAGCACTCACTAGTGACTGTAGTCATAGGAACAGAAGCTATCGATATCTAGAGGGGCCTCTGGAAATATCATTTAGCCCTTTAAAGAAAGGTATTCTACTGATATCTCTGCATTTACATACCTCTTCCAGTTGTGCCTGGGTCATCAGCTTATAGGTTGGCGGCTTCAGTTCTTGTATAGCTGGCTTAAAAACTTTCTGTAGATTCAAGCCTGTCATCTTGATTAGTATGTTTTGGATTTCCTCATCCATAAAGGTAGGTTTCTTGATCTCTAAGCTACCAGATTCTGTTAAAATGAATTTTAGTAAATAAGATGACAAAAATAACAAGCCAATAAGGCCCGTAAATAGAAAAGTAAGTTAACAATAGAAATTATCAGCACAGTGTCCACCTCAATATGCCTAAGTCTAATACTATGAGATTCACTGATTCCTTCATTTAAAGTTTGCTAAGTATTCACTATAATGATGACACAGTTTCTACCCAAAGGGCACTCAAAGTCTGTTGGAGGAAGCAACAGGAGAAAAGTAATTTATGTAATAATATTAATAACAATGGTTGCTACCATTTGCATACCTACATGCCAAATATGACAAACATTTTTAGGAATACTTACAACCCAGAAAATAAGTATAGACATCCTAATTTTATAAATGACACTGGATCCTGCCTAAAGACAGCTAGTTATTAAGTGACGAAGTGAGGATTTAAATTAAAGTTTTCTGGTTGCAGAGCCTACATCAATTCCAATCTACCATGACACTCCTCGGTGTAAGTGCTACATACAAGGGAGGTGTTCAGGGGAGAGGGAGGCTGGGGTAATGACAGAGGAAGGAACTATACATAGAGCAAAGAAGAGCATGGTAGGGTCAAAGAAGGATTCCCAGGGGCCAGAAGAGGCCACAGAAAAAAATGGAAATTCTAGGTTAAGGGGTTGCACAGGAAAGAGAAGCCTGGATCTCTGGACCTAATGCTGAAGAGACACGTGGTGTCATGGAAGAACCTTCGACAGGAGAGAAGCAGATCTCAGCTCGTCTTATGCAGTTTGTGTATCCCTTTGCCTAACCTCTATTTCTACTGCCATCAGGAAAAAAAATCCTTGCTATTCACCTCTTCCTTTGTAAGACAATGATTCTATTAACGAAAGCATCAAAACAATAAAATACTTAGTAATAAATTTAACCAATGAATTGAATGATATCCATATTGAAAATTTTAAGACAATGATGAAAAAATTTGAAGAAAATACAAATAAGTGTCCATAGAGAACTGTTAAAATGCCATCCTAACCAATGGCATTTTTCACAGAAATTTATACCACAAAAGACCCTGAAGAGGGCCTCCCCGGTGGCGCAGCGGTTGAGTGCTGGGTTGCGAAGCTGCCCGCAGCCTCTGCAGCACCAGTTCGATCCCCGGCTGCTCCCCGGCCACAGGCGGAGGGTCCCGCATGGCGCGTGGACCTCTCCTGCCGCCCACTGCTCCCCTCAGCGGTGTACCTCGGTCCTTCTGCCTGCTCTGTGCCCTGCTCTGGCTCGGTGAATTCTCTCGCCCTCCCGCGCTTCTGACTGTGCCCAGTGCTTGTATAAATAAATAAATAAATCTTTAAAAAAAAAAAAAAAAAAAAAAGACCCTGAAGAGCCAAAGCAATCCTGAAAAAGAAAATGGAAGAAATCAGACATTCTGATTCCAAGCTCTATTACAAAGATATACTAATCAAACAGTATGATACTGGCATAAACACAGACACATAAACCAATGCAAACGGAATTGTGAGCCCAGAAATAAACCCATGCATGTAAGGCCAACTAATATTTGACAAAGGAGCTAAGAATACTCAATGAAGAAGACAGTCTCTTCAACAACTGGTGTTGAAAAAAGCTGGACATTCACATGTAATGGAATAAAATAAAACCATAAGTTACACCATCCACAAAATTTAACTAGAAATGCATTGAAAACTCAAAAGACCAGAAGTCATAAAAGTCCTAGAAGAAAACAGAAAAAAATTCCTCGACATGAGTCTTAGCAAAAATCTTTTGTATGGTTGACACCTAAAGCATTAGCACCAAAATAAAAAGTATCTAAAAAGTAGAATTACCTCAAACTTAAAAACTTCTGCACAGCAAATGAAACAAAATTAAAGCACAAAATGAAGTCAACCCACAAAATAGTAAAAAAAAAAAAAAAAAAAAAAAATTGCAATCCACATATATGACAAAGGGCTAATGTTCAAAATAAAGAACTCATACAACTCAATAACAACAGCAACAAAAAGAAACCCCAAATAATCCAAGACAGGTAGTTTCCCACTCTCTAGATGGGGCCTGGCACTGTTTTTCTTCTTAGAAGGAACATCTTAAAGCTTTCAAAGAACACCCCCCGACCTTCAATAATCCAATTTAAAGGACTTTAATGGACATTTTCCCAAGGAAGGTACATGAATGGCCAACAGGTACACAAAAAGATGCTCAACACTACTAATCATTGGAGAATTGCAAACTAAAGCCACAATGAGGTATCACCTCACACTGTTCAAAAGAGAAGAAATAACAAGCACTGGCGATGATGTGGAGAAAAGGGGGAACCTTGTGCACTTTTGGTGGGATTATAAATTAATAAGCCACTATGGAAATAAGAACTAAAAATTGAAAACTGAATTACCATGTAATTTAGCAATTCCATTTCTGGGAATATAGTTGACGGAAACAAAATTATGTTAAAGAGATGTCTGTATCACTGTGTTCATAGCAGCATTATTTACAATAGCCAAGACATGTTAACAACCGAAGCGTTCATCAACAGCTGAAGATGGATAGAGAAGTGTGGAGGGATGTGTGTGTGTGTGTGTGTGTGTGTGTGTGTGCATATGTGTGTGTGAGAGAGATGGACTATTATTTGGCCTTTAAAAGAAGGGAAAGGAGAAGCGGGATCCTGCCATTTGCAACATGGATGGCCCCTGCTGACATTACGTTAAATCAATTAAGTAGACAGAGAAAGACAAATACTCTGTGATCTTACTTATATGTGGAAACTTAAAACATTTTTTTTTTAAAAAAGAAAAACAAAGAGATAAGATCTGTGAGTTCCAGAAGCAGAGAGTGGGAAAAGGAGAAATGGATTAAGGAAAACAGAACTGGAGACCAAAAGGAAAAAATTGACAGTCCTAAGATAAATAAGTACTAGAGATGTAATAACATGATGACCAGTTAACACTCCTCTATGGAATATAGGAAAGTTAAGGGAGTAAAACCTAAACATTTTCATCACAAGAGGAAAACCTTATATTCCTTTTTGTGTATATATGAGAGGATGGTTGTTAACTCTTACTGTGGCAATAACTTCATAATATACATAAGCAAAATCACCATGCTGTACAGCTTACACTTATACACTGCTGAGATATAGATTATATCTCAATAAAACTGATAAAAGTATTTTTAATTGGGCCTCCCTGGTGGTGCAAAGGGTTAAAATGCAACCTATGAAGCTAGCCACAGCCACTGCAGCACGAGTTAGATCCCTGGCCAGGGAGCTACCCACGTGGTGCAGCAGACCTCTCCTGACTTGTCCACTGCTCCCCTCAGCAGTGTATTTCAGTGAATCTGCCTATTCTGTTTCCCACTCTGTCTCTGATGAATCCTCTCACCTCCCATATCCCTGGCCTGTATCCCAGCTCTTGTATGAATAAATAAATCTTTTTAAAAAATTATTTTTAATTTTAATTGAGGTGACATCTTGGAAGTAGGGTTAATGAGGCTTCGTTATGGCTTTGGATCTAGGTTTGAAAGAACCAATGCTGATTTTCAAGTTTCTTTCTGGCTTGAGTAGTTGAGTGGGGAGTAGCCCCCCTTATACCAACACAGAGAAGATTAATTTTAGCAGCACTATGATGGTAATTTCCCCATCAGGAATTACCACCATAGTGTATCCATCACCAACTCACTCATATTCCACCATCATAGTCCACTCACTTCGTTCTTTGTTCTTATTTTTAAAAATGTAATCAAGATCATCCTCATGTTTAAAACTTACCAGTGACTTGCAAAATATTTTATAAAAGGCTAAGGTGGCCTGCTTACATCTCTATGTGCCCAACTATACAATGAGCTCTCCCAGGCTTGAACCCCATCTTATACTCTGGCACCAACGGTCCCTTATGGTACCAGGCACATATTTACTGGACACACAGCACTTCTCCCTCCTCAGACAATGTCATCCACTTCACTCTCCCAGCTTCCCCACCCTGTCTTTACCCTGACCTTTCACAACTTGTATCTAACTGCACACTGGATACCGCCACTGATATCTCAAAGGCACCTCAAATTTGATGTCCAAAGCAGACATTTAGTTGCCTCCCTTTCCATCTCCTCACCTCATCTACTCCGGGCTTTGCTTCTTCCACCTCCCCTCTCTGCTTCCTGATTTAAAAAGTGTGGCTACAATTAATCTTCTCTGTGTTGGTATAAGTGGGGCTACTCCCCACTCAACTACTCAAGCCAGAAAGAAATTTGAAAATCAACATTGGTTCTTTCAAACCTAGATCCAAAGCCATAACCAAGCCTCATTAACCCTATTTCCAAGATGGGTTCACACTACATGTGTTCAATCGCACTTCTGGACTTTTGCTTATGCTGTTTCCTCTGCTTAAAATACTTGTTTTTTCCCTCACAAGGTTAACCAGGTCTCAGCTTTACCTATCTTCCATGAAACTTTTCTTGCCCTTTCAACCTAGTATTGAGTCCTAGGGCAAGTTAGGGTTAATTAGGCAGCTTCAGAGACCGTACAGGCAGGGACTTTGGGAGAGTTAAAGAGGCTTCTGAGATAAGGGCAGAGGGCAATAAATTTTTCTTTAAAGATTTATTTATTTATGTACGCAAAAACTGGGTACAGACCAGAGGTGGGGAGGGGGTAAGATTCACCTGAGACAGAGTGGGGAACAGAACTGGCAGACTGACTGAAATACTCTGGTGAGGGGAGCAGCAACTGGAATGACAGGAGAGGTCTGCTGTGCCATGTGGATAGCTCCCTGGCAGGTGGTCGAACTCGTGCTGCAGTGGCTGCAGAGAGCTTCATAGTGCTGCGACTTACCCTTGCACCACCAAGGAGGCCTCTAGGGCAGCAAATTTTAAGGCTAATTGGGACATTAAATTTTAGGAGACTTTGGACAGGGGTAGGTGAAAGGAGTAACTCTAAGAGCTGGGGAAATGGGCATATCTTCTCAGAGGAGTGTAGCCACTAGGAGAAAGAACTAATCACAAAATAGGATGGTGAGATTTTAGAAAAGAGAAAAAGGGTTTAAATATCCCTGAGACGGGCCCATAATGGTTTCTTTGCCCCTCCCAGATACAGCACACCTGGGAGTCCTTGCTTGCTTTCTTTAAGCTATTCTTTACTTTCTTGAATAAAGTTTGCTTCCCTCTGCTTACTTATTTAAAAAACCTGCGACTCCCCTTTTACGGTGTCCTGGGACAAGAACCTGTGGTGGTTCAAGGGCTAAATTAACAGCGCACACTGGCTTCAGTAGGACGCTACTTTTATTGGCATTTCCCTACCCTATATCACAATGAACTGCTACTTCCCCCACTGAACCATGAGATCCTTCAAGGAAAAATCTTGCGTCAAGTCTTAAGTTCGCTGTATCCCCTAAACCTCGTGCGGCGCTTCGCAAAGAGCAGAGTTCAGGCAGGCACTGTTGGTTCACCAACGGAACAAACAAACAAACGGAGGTGAGGACAGGCCCTGCTGAGACGGAAGAGAGCCCGTTGGGTCTTGGGGCGCGCTGCAGGAGGAGCTGGGGCTAGCGGTGCTCAGTATCCCAGGAGAACGCCGCAATGGACACCTGCAGGTCACTTACCGGCCTCGGAGGCGAGCTGACGGCGTGACATTCCCGCCCCACAGGGCCCGGGCAGCGGATGAAGGAGGGCGCCGTGCTGGAGCCGAGCTCGGGCCCGCAAAGGGAACCTTTCCGTGCCTCGAGAACCTGCCAAAAGTCTCCGCAACGACCCAGTGACTCTGACGGGCGCCATGATTACCTGAGGGCACATGCGCGGGAAGCAGAGGGGAGGAATTCCGGTCTCGCGCAGCTCGCAAGGCATCCTGGGAAATGTAGTCTAAGGCGGAACCAGGAAGCGACAATTTCGGGCAATTTTGTAGAGTGTTTCTTGTGAATTGTTTGCTCACACACATCAGGTTTTCATCTGCTTTTCTATGCCAAAGATAAAACTTATACCATCTTCCCTGTGTGCTCTTTTTTCTGGACTTTCCTTCATTTCCATGGTTCTAAGTAGCAAATTTGCATTTTCTGCTTAAATCTTTACTCCCACGCACGCCCAGGTTTAAAATCTAAGGGTCTCATGGACTTCTTAGGTCAAACTTCTCACAGACAGTCTCTCTCCCCAATATAACCTGGATTTCAAACCCTGATTTCCACCACCACTATTCCTCCATCCACTCATATACCTTATTTTGTCTCCAAAACGTACTCCTTTCCTTCATAGCCTTTTCTCTGTTTGTAATTATTTTGCTCATTTATCTACTTAACTTTTCTCAACCCATGAAGACGATGGCTGTATATTTTTTATCACCTAGGTGGTGCATAACTATGCATAGCAAACATTTGTTGAATAAATGACTAAATGCTTTTGTTGTCTTTCTAGCTATCCGGGATGTGCTGGTCCTATCTTTCCCTGGACTACAGATTGGTGCCTATGCTACGAATTTGTCACCAGTTTTGGTTAAAGATGTGTGTTAGGTAAACACTTTCTTGGATTAGCTCAACAAGGTAGAATCATCTTCTGACCTCACCTGTTTTCCCTGGGCTGCCCAGTCAGAGGTCTACCTATGAACTGTTTGGGTGGGAAAGGAGAAAGGCCTACATTTGGTGCTGCATTAAGGCCTGTGCTTCTCAATATCTCCTCTCATGCCTAGGTGGTAAGTGATAACAGGTGTCAGGCAGTGGCAGTGGGATGCATGCAAGTGAAACAGTGTTATAGCAGTGCTATACAGGTCAAAGGACAGTGCCAACATAGGGGACAGGTCACTGTCTATGGGTTCTTACCCCTGTGCTCAATTGCAAGACCACTCAGGCTTAGGGAACAACAACAATAGGGTTTACTTAACGTAGTCCCAAAACAAAGGCCACTCATGCAAGATGGTGCTGTTCTGCCAATGAGAGCCTAGAGATGCTGGCATATTAGCAAGCAGTGGGCCAGGATTCAACTCACACAGCCAGCTGGAGGTGCTCACAAGTGGAGTGGCTAAGGTAACACTGCAACAGACCACAACAAAAGTCTGTAGGCCAGGCTGGATAGCATCAGATGCTAGACTAGACAACAATAGAAAATAACAGCACCAGGAGGCAGTGCTGGGTGATCAGAAGCAGTGGACAACTCCCAAAAGTGATCTGGACACAGAGTGCCAGTTACCTGTCACCAGTATTGGGTAGCTCTATCCAGTACTGCCAATCATTACCAGTTTATTGGGAGTCGGTGTGAGACACATCAGTGTTAACAGCTCTTTGTGAGATGTTGGTCTACACCAACAATAAACAGCTTTGAGACACCAGACCCAAGCCATTGATGTTCCTTGCATGCCATGTTAGAGGCAGGGCTGGAGGCAGATAGAGTGGCTGAGACTCTGCAACAGTCTACAGAGGCCAACTGCATAATTCTTCTTTCTTCAGTGGTCAGATGCTGGATGCTTGTCTTCTTCAGAGGTTGGCTGCTGATGCTGCTCCTTTCTTCAGAGGCCAGGAAAAGACTGTTCTGAGGCTGGCTCCTGCCCTGCCTTATTATTTCCCTTCAAGTTCCCCAAGCTATAAGCCTGATTGGATCACTTTCAATTCTAAGTGACTGATTGGACCATTTAGTACCAATCAGCTCATTCTTTTCTTTTTCAGCAGGGTTGGGTGTAATAATGCAACAGGGGAACAGGGGGGTGGGAGGGATAGACTTTGCAACAGTGCTGGGACACAAGTCCAGGTGCTGCTGCAGGATGGGCTCTGCTGGGAACCCACCATGTTAGCTCAGTATTCCATGGGGTTCTACTGCTTGCTGCTCCAGGGAGCCACAGTGCTGGCCCAGTGGGACACAATTCTCCCTGCAGACCTGCACCAGGTGCCACAGGGTTTAGGGTTTGCAACTGCAGCCCTAGAGAGGCTGCATTCCCTGGGGTGGTGCTGCAGGAGAGGGGAGCCAGGGCTCCAGAGTTCAGCTGGGGGAGGGGCTGCCTACAGGCAGTGAGCATGATTGGGTGGTGACAGGGAAACCTCCTCAACTTCTCTACTGCTGCTACTGCTGCTGCCAGCTGCCTGGGCCAGTCTGCCCTCCAGCTGTACTTGCTGTGAGCCAGCAACACCAACAAAGCCATCACATACCCCCACTTATGCATTGGGCAAAAGCCAGTTTTGCCCCAAGCTTGTGCCATAGGGATTCCGTTTCACTTTGACCCTATATAGCACTGTGCAAGTAATACTATTTCACAAGTGTCTCCTCTCCCGTGCCCTTTCTCTGAGAGTTGATCACCTACTTCTTTCTCATAGCCACTGCTGAGAGAATAGGTTCCAGTGCCTATATTTTTCCTATTAACATCCCCTCGACAGAATGATTGAACATTGAGTAGACATCTGATGCAGGTCAGAATTGGCTGTTGTATTAGATTCCTGTAGCTGTTATGACAAATTTGATGACTTAAGACTTATTCTGTCAGTTCTGGATGCTGATTGTCTGAAATCAACATCACTGGCCAAAATCAAAGCATGAGCAGAGCTGTCCTCCCTTCAGAGGCTCTAGGGAAGAATTTGTTTCTTATCCCTTCCAGCTCCTAGTGACTGCAAGCATTCCTGGCCTATGGCTGCCTCATTCCAATCTCTTTCTCCATCTGCCTATCACTTTCTCTTCCGTGTCTAATCTCTCACTCTGATAAGGATACACATGATTGCATTTAGGGTCCAACCAGATAAGCTCCCCAACTTAAAATGCACAACTTAAATTACTTCTGCAAAGACTCTATCTCCATATAAGGCAACATTCACAGGTTCCAGGGGTTAGGAGGTAGATATCTTGGGGGAGAGGACACTTTTCAGACTACTCCTGTTGTCCAGGCAACAAATGATTTTCTCTCAATATTTCAAACTGAGAAACATAATTGATGGTAGAAGTTTGAAGAGATTTACTATTTAGAGTTAGGTTTGGCACAGTCTTTTTCAACAATAATGAGTGAGAAATCTAGCCAGTCTACAGAGAAAGGCAGGAAGATGGAGCAGAAGCAGAGGTGGCAGACCACATGAGATAGAGACAGATGGAGAAAGTGATCTCTTTCATTAACCTCCTCAGGCTACACTGAATTTTACTGCCATGGAGTAACTAAAATTCCTGCTACCTTGGGTAGATACCCATATCTTTCAGTGTTTCATTCCATCCTCTACAAAATGGGTACAGTAATAGTACTGATATTACAGACTCAGAGGATAAAGTACTTTCCGGATGGTGTTTCATAAAGGGGGAGCAAAAAGATCATATGGCAGCAAGTCAGTTGCTTTTTGAATATCTTCAGAAGAGCTTTGGAGAGTTATATATATTTATCAGTTAAGATTCTCTGGTTGCAAGTGACAAATCTTTCCTGATTAAAACAACAGAGATGGAAGTGATGAAAGGATATTGACTATCTTGGGAACTCCCTGGTGGTGCAGGGGGTTGAGCGCAGAGCTATGAGGCTGTACGTGGTCTTTGCAGGGCGTGTTCGATCCCCAGCCAGCAGGGGAGCATCCCACATGGCATGGCAGACCTCTCCTGTCTTGCCCACAACTCCCCTCAGTAGTGTATTTCGGTACATCTGCCTGTTCTACTCCCAGCTCTCTCTGGTGAATCTTCTCACCCCACCCCACCACCATGACTCTGGCCTGTACCCCACTTCTTAAAATAAATAAATAAAAAATAAATAAATAAATAAATAAGAAGGATATTGACTATCTCACAGTTAAAGGAAAAGCTGAACAGTCAAGCCTTAGGAAGAACTTGAATTATGGAAGCTAAAGAGGAACTAAAGAGAAATTTCTTCGACAAGAGGCTGTCAGAATAACTTGGTTCTAACTACATGCTTCCATCAAATTCAAGTTCCTGGTGAGAGAAGCTGATTGGTTGGATGGGGCCTTATGTATCCATAGGGAATGGGTTAGCTCCCTCTGATGGGCAGCCCCACTACACCTTGCACCCAGTGGTGGGATTCATCAGAGCACATCTAGGAGAGGGATCGACAGCTTGGTGGGGCAGGAATGAGTCCTATTACTTACAAAATAAAGGTATAGTAACATTTCAACTACCCAACTCTCAGTGGCTTTACAGGGTCTGAACTTTTTCATCATTCTCCTACAGGACTCAGATTTTGCCTTGGAGTTTTAGAAGTTTTCAACATGAGAGCGGGGGAATGAAAATCAGGAAAAGAGATGGAGTTAGTGAGGGAATTGAGAGAGAAAGGTAACAGTCCAGACAATCCAGGAACTTTGCTTTTTTCAACAACTCCCTTGCAACATCTATATAGTCCTCCATTCCTATCTTTGAATTCTTCTCAGTCAAATCTGTCCCATTATCATTCTCATCCAGAGTACTTTTTCCCTGCCCCTATTCAGACTCCAAACCCCCAACATGTTCCTACAAACACAAATTCCCTTCATGTGCTGCAAAGGGACCAGTATCAAGGGAAAAAGTTAAGTGAGAAGGGACAAGTGATGATGGGAGATTCCCAAGGAAGTTGCAGGGAATGCAAGCTTAAATAGGGATATCAGCCATTCAGAGGCCAGAGCTTTATAAAAGTTTAAGGTGGGTAGAGTGTAGGTAGATTTTGAGGAGGGAATCAGAAAGCAACCCGCCTCTCTGCCTCTCTTTCCTTTGAGCAACAGAAAGCAAAGCCATTGGCTGAGAAGCAGTAGGGTTGTATTTGGAATTACAGGAATGAGAAGTTTGAAGTAGCGGCTAAGGCCTGTGCACTTGGTTGAGAAGCTAGAACTTAGCACCAACACCGTCTGCAGCAGTGCTGGAGAGGAGGAACCAAGATCTGAAAGCAAGGAAATGATTTCTGATATCTCTAGAAGAAAATGGAAAAAACTTAAAAACATGACAGGAAGCTGGTGCAAGGCTGAATGAGCAGAAACCCTCAAGCAATGGCAAGGATGTTGAAAGATGTGACAAGGATGTGACAAAGCACACCCACCTTCCTTCTTTGGTCCTTTTGGTCCTCAGGGAAATTGGTGAGGCAGACAATGCTGGCATGGATATTCCCAGTTTCCGGGTGCATAAACTGAAGCTCTGAAATTAAGGATCTTGCCCAAGACCACTCTGTTACTCAGGAGAGAAACAGGATAAACTCGGGGTCCCTGGCAGCTGTTGTCATACAAATGTTCTGTTTCACATGTGTTTCATGGACTGAGAAAAATCACCGAGACGTCCAGAGATAATATAGGCTGTCGTCTGAGCCCGGGATATGGCCCCACAGCAGGCGGGGAGACTGTCATCCACCACGAGACGGTGAGTCAGTTCCTCCAACCCTGGAGTTATCAGTTTATCTCCAATTTTCTGCATGACATTCTGTCTCTTTCTTCTGAAAGCACCCACTGAACTACAATTCTACCCCAAACTGAACCCTAGAAACAGAATACGGTTGCCAGAGGCCAAGGCCACATCTGTCTGTGATGACAGACAGACATTTTGTCCTATAGCACAAGGACATAAATGTCAAAGGCACTCAGGCCAATCCTTCCTGCCCCCCCACCCCAGATGCCCTCGCAGTGACGCAGACCCAGAGCAGTCATCCCCCTCCCAATAGCCGATGCTTGGCTCCCCCGTGCCTGAGAGCTGGCTGCTGTCAGGTTTGGTATGGGAACATTTTGTCTGAGGGACATGCTGGCCTGGGTTGAAAGTAATTCCCATCAGCTCAGAACTGGGTGGTCTGTCGCAAGGTTATTTTGCAGTTCGATCTGGACTCAGGAAGTCCTTCAGACTGAGAGCTGATATTTTCAAAGGTTAGTGAACCTGCCAGAAATTTCTTTCATGAGAAAATGTGATGCCGCTGACTTCCCTGACTCGAATACCCACAGGGTCCTAAGTATGACTTCACCAGACTCAGGACTGTAGTGTCCTGATGACGCTGGGACCTGGCCTGGGAGGAGCTGGCAGCAGGACACAGGTCACTGCACATGGGAAGCCAGAATGGAATGGGTAGAATGTGTGTCCTTAGGATGCCCTAAGTGTATGTGTGCATGTGTGCACACACAGTATTGTGTGTTTGGCTGTATATGTCAAGCATGTGTGGATGCAAATGCTTGTGTCTTGGAGGAGTATGTGTGTGCATACATTTGTTTGTCTAGGTAGCCACTTGGAGTACATGCTAGTGTATATGTGTATGGAATCCCCAAAACCCCTTTTTCTCAGGGATATTGTTTTGGTGCCCAGAGCCTCTGCTTGTCAGTTAGGTGTAGGGTCATGCAGGGGGCCTCTCACTAAGAGCAAAGCCCCAGTACGAGGAACATTCTGGGAAACCAGTATCTACTGAAAATAGCAGGCACATATAAAAATAGAGATAATATGCTTTGACTAGCAGGAACAATGGAGCCCCCCAGGCAATTGCCCCTGGTCACTCCACCTTAGCTTACATCCCCAATGACTGCTTCTGCCATGCATGTACACTCCCTATGTACTTGATTCTACTTGATTGTACTTGATTCTAATAAATACAACGCTTCCTTAGGGAGGGAGCTGCACATTCCATCCCTATGTAGCCCTCTAAGCTTCTCATTGCTCCACGTGGACTTTGAGTGATCGCTCATCCTGGGCAGCTCCCAAGGTTGCTGCACCAGAGGTGACACATGTGTGTTCAGGTTTGTGCTTACACATGCATGTTACATCAAACATGTGTATGTGTGGGTGTGTGGTCTAGTGTGTACACATGCACTTGGCCATACATGTATTTCTTCCTGGGAATGCAGCAGTTTAATAGGAAGAGCTTTGGAATCAGACAGACATGATTCAAATTCTAACTCCACAATTTATTACCTATATGTATTCTCACTAGTCACACCCTGATTTCATCCTCTTTGAATGGGGCTTGGGGGTTCGAGGACCCCAAGGGGCTCTCAGTTCTTGTCTTGGCAAAGAAAAAATTCAACATTGAGACCACAGGTAGGCAGAAAAGCAAGAATTTTATTGATAGAAAAGAGAAGGACAGGACAGCTCTCTGAGCAGACAGGGGTCCCAAATGGCTGTTCCCTGAGGGGGCAAGAAGCAGTTGTTTATCTGGGTATAGTGGGCAGGCGTGGGGATTCGCCTGTTGGGTGTCTCAGCATTGTGTCTCTTGCTAATTGGTTGAGGCCCATGGGGTCTCCTAGGTTACTGAGGCCCACTGAGTCTCCCAGGCTACCTGGTCTCTTTTCCAAAATGAGCTTTGGTCCATTGCTTTGGCACTGTGTTACTGTGCTGGTGTTCTGAGCATTCCATTTTCTACTGGGCTGGGGGCACCCTGACTTCAGCTGATTGTTTCTCATTCAGTTTGATAGATGGCTTTGGTGCACCTGGAATTGGGTCACCTGAGCTTGGGGCACCCTCATGGCTTCAACGCATTATTCCTCATTCAGTTTGAAAAATGGTGTTGGGGCCCTTGGATTTGGGGATCCCCCATCCTAACTACCTGTACACATTTCCTAACTTTCTCCTTTTTCTTTATGAAGGGATGATAATATCTTTCATGGGGGACTTACTCAGGGTTAACACATCAAGAGATAGCACTCCCGCACTTAGTGCCTCTGAAGTGGTGGACAGAATTCTCCCATCAGCATCATCATCATTCTTGTCTCATCTCATTTTGCTCCCCAGTTAACCAGAACGATTCCCTGGACCTCCTGTCACTTTGGTTGCATCAATAAATTACAGTTTCCCCATCAGCTAAATGGCACCAGTTAACCACCTTAAGAAGTTCTCTTTCCCTGCTGATGCGTCTTGTGAGGATGAAAGCAATCGGATGGCTATTGATTGTGTTCTGCACAGGTAGCCCCGGGATCAACTTAGTGGAAAATATAAAACAGGACACATATACCTGATCTCAATAATTTCCCAGTGGAGTTGATTTGCTGCGTGATTTTGTTGTTGTTGTTGCTAGTGTTTTTGTAAATAAACAGGCTTACTCAATACATTTGGCATACAATAAACTGCACATATTTAAAGCCAATTATTTAATAAGTTTTAACTTATATGCACATCACCACCACCATCACCCTAAAAGTTTCCCTTCCTCCACTATTCTCACACAAATCCTTCCCCCCAGGCAACTACTGCTTTCTTTCTCTACAGATTAGTTTGCACGTTCTAGAATTTTATATGAAAGGGCATTATAAGCGTATGTTATTTTTTTGTGTGTGCTGGTTTCTTTCACTCAGCATAATTATTTTCAGATTCACCCATATTGGCATGTATAGCCATAGTTTGTTTCTTTTTAACAATTTGGTCCTTAATAATATTCCACTGCATGGATATACCACAATTTGTTATCCACTTACCACTTGAGAGACTTTTGCTTTGTTTCCAGTCTTTGGCTACTACAAATAAAACTTCTGTGAACATATGTGTACAGTCATTGAACATATGTTTTCAGTTAAGAAAATAGCAGTGGGATGCCTGAAATATGATAGGTGTATACTTAACTTTTCAAGAAATTTCCAAGTAGTTTTCAAAAGCAATTGTACCATTTTACAGCACCATCAACAGGGTATGAGAGTTTTTATGTGGTCAGTTTTTTAATCTTATCTCATTCTAATAGGTTTTTTATTTGCATCGGCAAATGATTCCAGTGATGTTGATGCCAAATGATGCCAAGGACTAATGATATTGAGCTGTTCATGAGCTTATTTGTCATTCACATATCTTCTTTGGTAAGAAGTCTTTCCAAATCTTCTGCTGATTTTTAGAGTTGGGTAATTTGTTTTCTTATAATTGGTTTGGGAATTCTTACATATTCTGGATACAAGTCTCATATTAAGAATATGTTTGCAAATATTTTCTCCCAGTTTTTGTATCTCACCTTTGTATTCTCTTAATTTTAAAAGGAAATTTTCAATTTTGATGAAATTCAATTTATTTATGTACTTTTATGGGTTTTGATTTGCTTAACCAAACGTCACAAAGGTTTTTTTTCTTCCCAATGTCTTCCTATATTTTCTTCTAGAAAGCTCATAGTTTTACATTTCACATTTAAGTCTATGGTTCATTTTGAGTTAAAATTTTCATATAGGGCCTCCCCGGTGGTGCAGCGGTGGAGCACTGGGTTGCGAAGCTGCCCGCGGCCTCTACGGCGCCGGCCGGTTCAATCCCTGGCTGCTCCCCGGCCACCTGAGGAGGGTCCCACATGGCGCGCAGACCTCTCCTGCCGCCCGCTGCTCCCCTCAGCAGTGTACTTCGGTCCTTCTGCCTGCTCTGCTCTCTGCTCTGGCTCTGGTGAATTCTCTCACCCTCCCGCGCTTCTGACTGTACCCAGTGCTTGTATAAACAAAACAAACAAACAAACAAAAATAAAATTTAAAAAAATTTTCATATAGTGTGAAGTACGGATTAAAGTATATTTTTGCATATATATACTGATTGTTCCAGAATCATTTATTAAAAAGACTATCTTTTCTGCACTGAATTACCTTTGTACCTTTTCCAAAAAATAGTTGTCTTTCTGAATACTCTTCTCAATTCCATTGATCTAGTTTTACATCTTTATACTAAAACTATACTGTTTTTATTACTGTGACTTTGAAATAAGTCATGAAATGAGGTGGTGTTAATTTTCCAATTTCTTCCTCTCTTTTTAAAGTCGTTTTGGTTATTTTCTGTCATTTGCATTTTCATATAAATTTTAGCATCAGGTTGTCAATTTCTAAAAAATTCTACAGGAATTTTTATTGAAATTATACATGATCTCAGATAAAATTTATTCTATTTCTCCAAATATGGGCTATTTGGGTTACATTTTTATTGTTTATTGCTTTGAGTGGGCTTTGGTAGTTTGTGTCTTTCAAGGAATTTATCCACTTCATTTAAGTGATTAATTTACCTGCATAACAGTGTTCATAACAGTAACTACTTTTCAATAAATGTATATTCCGTAAAGACATCACTTCTCTTATTCCCGATGTTCGTAATTTGTACATCCTCTTTCCTTACTGATGAGTCTAGCTAGAGGTGTTCCAATTTTATTGATCTTCTCAAAGAATGAGTTTTTGCTTTCATTTTTCTCTGTTGCTCCTCAGTCATGTCCAGTCTACTAATGAGTTCATCAAAGTCTACATTTCTGTTACACTGTTGTTGTTTTTTTTTTAATCTCTTGTATTCCTTTTTATTCTTTCTTAGAATTTCCATCTCTTTGGTTACATTGCCTGTCCTTGCATGCTATCTATTTATTCATTAGAGTCCCCAGCATATTAATCATAGTTGCTTTAAATTTCTCTTCTAGCAGTTCCCACATCCCTACCATATCTATGTATAGCTTTGATGCTTGCACCATCTCTTCAAATTCTGGTTTTTGCCTCTTAGTATACCTGGTATACTAAGACAAACTACTATACTAGACAAACATGATGTACTGAGTAAAAGGAATTGCGGTAAATAGGCCTTTCAGCAATGTGGTGGTGAGGTGTGGAGGGAGAGGAAGTGTGGTCCCTCTCTTTAGAGAGCCTGTACATCTGGACTGTGAAGCTCACATGCACTTCTGTTTCCAAGCCAACCCCTTGGGTGGCACAGGATGGCCAGTGAGGATTAGAGTTGGATGTTTTCCTTCTACCAGGTCAATTAGGCTCTGATAAAATCCCAGTGGATCAGGCTCCAGTAAAACAGCTTTTCTTGGGGGCAGGAATTCTCTAGTTTATTTCAAAATGGTTTCTATCTCCCTTCCCCTCAGGAAGCAAAGGAGATTTTTCTCCAACATTCATGATGAAAACCTAGTTAAACTCCTGAAGGTAAAATTCATAAGGCTGGCTAGCGGGGAGGGGTGTCCTTAAAACTGGGTCTCTCTGGAGTTTTGTCCACACTGAGCCTCTGGTGATATGTCAATTACAGTACAGATTTTCCTGTGACTACTGCTTGCTGTGGAGGTTTCAGTTCCTGTAAATTGTGATTCTCTGTATCCACCTCTGTCTCACCAAATTGGTGGGGCGGGGGGGCGGTGTAGGAGCTTGCCTAGTGACCTCACTTCTCTCAATAATCTGAGAAGCTGTTGGCTTTCAGTTTACTCAATTTTTTACTTGTTAGGTTAGAGTGATGACATCTAAGATCCTTCTAAGATACTGCAGTGGGGACCTATTTGGGTTTTGTTCAAACTATTCAGCTCTCCTTTCCCTCTTTTTCTGCTTTCTTCCAAATTAGTTGGGTATACTTTTTATGATCCATTTTATGTCATTTGTTGGCTTATTATATTTTTATTTTAGTGATCATTTTAGGATTTAGAGTATACAACACAGCATACCATTTCAGCAAAATCATACCATTTCATTTCACACTATATAGAAACCTTCACTGGTGTGCTTAATGTTTTCCCCTTGAGTCTTTATGATATATTATCAAACATTTCACCTACGTATATATTATGGACCCTACAATGGAATGTTGCTATTTTTGCTTTACCAGCCAATTACCCTTTTTATTTTTGTAGACTTTAGTTTTTAGAGCAATTTTACATTTACAGAAACATTAAGAAGAAAGTACAGACTTTTCATATGCCTGTTCTCCCCCCGACTTACACGCAGTTTCCCCTATTATAAATATTTTGCACTTGTTACCATTAATGAACCAATCTTGATACATTTTTAAAAAATAAATGTAGCTTAGGGCCTCCCCGGTGGCGCAGCGGTTGAGCGCTCGGTTGCGAAGCTGCCCGTGGCCTCTGCGGCACCGGTTCGATCCCCGGCTGCTCCCCAGCCACCAGAGGAGGGTCCCACATGGCGCGCAGACCTCTCCTGCCGCCCGCTGCTCCCCTCAGCAGTGTACTTCGGTCCTTCTGCCTGCTCTGCTCCCTGCTCTGGCTCTGGTGAATTCTCTCACCCTCCCGCACTTCTGACTGTATCCAGTGCATGTATAAACAAACAAACAAACAAACAAACAAATAAATAAATAACATGCCTCTATAAAAAAAAATAATAAATGTAGTTTACATTTGGACTCACTCTGTGTAACAGTTAACAAAATAGGTCCATTAGGTCTAACTGAGATCTACCTGAGTCCTTCATGTCTTCAGGAAGGTGACAAAGGGGAATTAATGGCAAGACCAAGGATTAGGATATTAAGCAAATTCCAGGTCAAATCTTGACCATGTGCCCACTGGCAAATGTAATTTGGCTACCTGGAAAATGGAAGTGACATTGCCTGTGTGAAGCATCAGATGGTGCAGACGAAGTATGTGTCGGTTCACAGCAGGCACTCGGTAAGTGGTAGATTTATTTTAATTATTTGATGGGAAATGAGCACTTTGAAAAAGTTGACTGCATGATCTAGGCTTCTGCAAATGAAAGGACTTGGGAACTGTCACTTTAGGGGTGTCACTGTCATCCTGCAGGGTGGAAACACAGCAATCAGGTACCTGAACCACCAGGTATTGCTCACACTGGCCTCGGCAAGATGAGAAGGGAAATAAGTCAGCACAGAGTGTCAACGATATGTGAGAGCAATACAACTTTCAAATGATGTTCTTTTTATTACTGTCTCTCTGTCTCTTTTACATTTCCTTTGCCTGCCCGCCCCCTGGAAAAAGCCTGATATCTCTATAACCTTTTCACCCTTGGGTATGCTCAATATTGTGGGTGCTCATGATTTTCTGGACAAGATGACAGAATATTCTGGTTATCTATGCAGTGTTACCACCAACTCCCCAAATCTGCAATGTGGGCAGAGCTTAGTGGGCACAGCTCATCTCTGCTCTGCCTTGCACTGGCTGGCAGCCACATGGTGGCTCTAAGACATGGGCTGGGGTCACCCACAGACTCACTCTTCACATGTCTTCCAGCTGCTGCTGGCTGTTGCCCAGGACCATAGTAGGAGCTGCCAGCCAGGACACCTACACATGGCCTCTCCAAGTGACCTGGATTCCAAGGGTGAGCATCCCAGGAAAGACTAAAGCCATCGCACCTTTTCTAGCCAAGTCTTTGGAATCCCACAGCATCATTTCTACCTAATTTAGTCCTTCAATGCAAGAAGAGGTGAATTAGATTCTACCTCTTAAAGAAAGAAGTGTCAAAGAACATGCACACACATTCACAAACCACCACCTGGACTACTGTGTGTGGGGAGACCCTCCAACCTGGCTGAGGGTTTGCAGGCCAGGTGGGGCGAGCATTATAGCCTCTCAGCTCTGGTATCAGATGGTTTGGGGGCCCAAGCAGTGTGTAGAAAATCAAGCCCTGAGAGTGGGTGGTCAGCAGGAAAGGCCTCCCTGCAGGTAGAGACCTCACTGTGGCAGGAGGGGAGGCTGCCGAGGGACAGCATGAAGGAAGGCTGTGAGGTGGGCATGTGGCTACCCACACACAGCAGCTAGGAAGTGGCAGAGTCATTGATAGATGGGGGGGGGGATGGGGTTATGCTCTTCTACCACAGCAGAGGCTGCTCTAATAGCACAATGGTGCTAACACAAGAGCTCCTCCCGGGTAGCCAGAGGCCCAGGGCCAGCTCTCTCTCATACTAGCAGGTGACTGTGTATGTATTACCCCACTTCTCTGAGACTCAGTTTCTCATCTGCGCAATGAGGTTGATGATCCCTGCCCCTGGGGTCACAGAGAGCTTAGTGACAACTGGTAAAGCGATGAGCAGCCTGGCACAGAGCAACTACTCAGTGAGTGCGCTAGTGTGACCTTTGCGAGGCACTTTAACATTTTAATTATGGCCTTTTCATTTACTTCCCAAAATGACGTTTTGGGAGAAGAAGAGCATGATGGTCATCCAGGGTGCAAGTGAGGAGCAGGGGCAGCAAGATACAGGTGGATGTGGGCATTTCCCCGAGGCAGAAGTGGGGAGTTGGAAGCAGCTGTCTTGGTCCAGGGAGGAGCCAAGTCCTTCCAGGATCACTTGTCTGAGTCGGTCCCTTTTTCCTGCTGGGAGGAGTTGTTGGGAGGATTAAACAAGGTGATTCGGCCACTTAATGTGCCAAAGTCCCTAGCCCTGTTTCAGGACCTTAGGAGGTACTGGGGATTCCTGTCCAGTTCCTGGTGCTCCTGGTGGGGAGAGGACGCGTGTTCTCCTGCAGGGGCACTAGGTGGCGCTGTGGGACCACTGTCGCGCCCAGACCCTAGGTGTTTGGTCCTCAGGAGTTGATCAGCCTGAGGAAGCTGGTCCCAGCCCACAGGGCCTCCCGAAGCTGAGGCAACCCCTGTCTTGTTGGGCATCTCTCCAAAGGACACAGGGGGTCCTCCTTTTTCATGCAGGCTCTGGGTTCCTTCTCCACCGGTCCACAGACAAGGAGAACCTTGAGCTTCCTTCCTGCCTGCCTGCCTGCCTGCCACAGAGCAAGGGAGTCTCCCAGGATGGAGGGGACAGCAGGACCAAACAGGGACACTTGTTCTTGGAGAGGGTAACCTTGCTGCAAAGACCCTGTCTACCTCCTAAGAACAAAAAGCCCACAAGCCCCTCTTTCTAACTCTGCAAGCTAAGTGATAAATTTGTGCAACCCTGTCTTTGGGGAAACTTGCTTTACTAAAAGGGTTTGTTTTGGAGACTCAGAGGGCCAATTCTGTGCCAATTCCTGTGCGGCGCTTGGTTACCTTGCCTGTCCTCACAGGCCTCTGAGTGGCTCTTCCAGTGCGGGGGAGAAGAGTGTCAGAAACATCAGATCTGGAAGCAGACTCAGCATCCCCACACCCCATGGCTTAGAATCGGAGGCCCCATGGTAACTTCCCTGAGGCTCACCTGCAAAGTGGAGAGAGGAATCCTGCTTTGTAGGGTTGCAGTGAGGAATGAATGAGTGAAAGCGCTTGCAGAAGTGTTTTGTCTGTTAGAAAGTCTAGGCACCTATGAAGTGGGATATCACAAGATAACAAGCTTGGACAACCTTGGGACACATACAAAATGGTGCTACAGGCGGCAAGGGCCAAGTGGGGAGGGGAAGGCAGGAAGGTGGAAGGGAGAGACGTGGCCTTGAACTAGGTCTAGGATTAAGGGTGGAATTCACAGGAGCACAGGGACTGGACGGTTTCGGGTGAGTGGGGATGAGTCCACATAGCTGGAAGGAGGGGACAGAGCCAGATGGGAGACCTGGTGCCTGGTACCCTAGCCATTAGTTGCCTCTACGAAGTCTTCACCTTAACCCAGGAAGGTGAAACCTTTGCAAAGACCCCTCTGACCACAGTGACACAGGAGCAGTGGGAAGGCAGCCCCGTGGCTGCTCTAACAGCATCGTGCATGGCACCTTGTTCTGCACTGGGATTCGGGAAGCAGTCCTCCTCCTCGAACGTTCCAGACCATGAAATAGGCTTCAGAGTTGATGCTCACTCATCCTTTCTGTCTCAGGAGGGGAGGACTGGCCAGGCCACCACAGGCAGTGCTGTTCACACACACGTTCCCTTTGCACTGACACCAGGAATTGTGTTTCCAAAGCATTATCTTCCACTTTTCAGTCAGGCAAAGAGTCCAGCTGAGGCCTGTCTGAGTTGTCTAAGGAGAGAAGCTGTTTGTGGAGCCCAGGGCAGCACCACACCATACACACAACACACACTTGGGGTGAAATGCGTGGAGGACGGGGCCATCGCCGCTCGGGTGGGGGGGTGGTTAGGGAAGTCATGCCAGCCACAGGGCTTGCCTTGGCCATGCCTTGTGGCATGCCCTGGCCACTGGCTTGAAGGACAAGGTAATGCTGCCCCCCGGCCCCCTGCTCAGCATGGACGTGCTTTTCCGCTGTCTCCCTCCACAGCCACCTTATCGCCCAGCCGTGAAATTGTCAGCCAGGAGATCGTGTTTGACCAGAGGTCTGGGGCAGGAGACTCTTCTGTTGGGGAGTAAAGAAGCCACTTGGAATATCTTTCCTTTCTCTTCCCACAGCTGCTATTCTTTCTGAAACACCAACCTCATGGCTCCCATCACTGTGGGTGGCTCTGGATGAAACAGTCACTAAATATGCTGAACCACAGCAACAGAGAAACCACAGGAAGGGGAGAAGGACAAGACACCGGGAGGGAGTGGACTGGCCAAAAACGTATGTGGGGATCCTGTTTGGATGAATGTAGGAATCGGTTCATTTCCACATGCCCTGAGCCTGCCTCCTTCATGAGCGAGGCAGAGGACGATGGCAGGAGCTGGGGCAAAGGGAGGCTTGTTCTGTTGGCTTCGAGCTTAGCAGATATACGTTCTCAGGTGTTCCCATGTCCCATCATTTTCCCCTCCTGTGATGGCCTGACAAGACTTTTGAGCCAAAAAAAATAAAAGAGACCGAAAAACCAGCCCCCTCTATGTACGCTGGCCAGCTCCCAAAGTGCTTTGTGCTCAGTTTTTCCATCTGTCCTATGGGGACAAGAGGAGAGAAGGGCATTTCCCAGGGTTGCTGTGGAGATTGATGGACAGATGGAAAAGAATATGGAAAAGAACAGTGCACAATTTAGTGAAGGTGGTATTTTTCCCCCAATGAAAAAAAGAAGCGGTATTTTTTCACTACATGCAAATAAAACTTCAGTCCCCAGAGCCAAGGGAGTCCAAGAAATAAAGCCAAAAGCAAACCTGGACGGCTGTGGCTGGAATTCTTGGTGATGAGACCTTTGAAGTGAGGGCTCTCCCTCCTTCCAAGGGCTCTAGCAGCTCCCCCAGTCGCTTGATGAAAGGGAAGACATGCTCTGTTGTGGTTTGACACATGCCCCAGATGTCACATTGCAACTCTGTTTGGCAATTAGTTCTCGGAGGTGGCAGCTGTGTGCAGTGGGAAGTGCCTAGGCTGGAAATTGAGGTGTACCATGCCAGTGCCAGCTATGCTCCCAGACAAAGTATCCGTGCCTCTGCTGCTTCGTAGACAAAATAGGGGTGATACCAGCATAAGCCTCGTCCTTTGGATTGCCAAACGAAAATATATGATGCCAGGATTGATGTGAATTTCTGATAATTAACAAATAATCTTTTAGTGTAAGTCTAGCCCATGCAATACTTGGGATATACTTATACCAAAAAATTATTTGATGTTGATCTGAAATTCAGATTTAACCGTATGTTTTCTATTATATCTGGCAACCCTACACCCTCAAGAGACTCCCCAAGGCATCATTTGGGTGAAAGTGCTTCACAGAAGGTGGACAATAACTTTAGCAACCAAACCATCTTTCATTTGGAGGCCCCAAGTGCTCCCCTCCCCTGCCAAGCTTCCACCGATACTTCTACTTCAGTGAAATCTTTTCAACTCTGAAGGGTCCAGTGGCTCTTCCCAACCCCACTCTCTTCTGGTTCTCACATGGCCCTGCCATGACCCACTTTCAGAGTGCCACAGAGGCTCCCAGAGGCTGCTGAAGTCATTTCCTGCTCTGGGTCCTGCCCACCATGGCTAGGCAAGGCTTGGGTTTATGGTGACTTTAGCCCTCAAGTGTGTGATACAGCGGGAGACTCCCAGGTCCATCCAACAATGGAGATGGTGCTAACCCTACCTCACCTTTAATGCAGGACATGAGGAGATAATGCCGGTAAAAGCCCTAACAGTGAGTTAGGCACGGAGCAGGCAGCAGGATGTGTGCCTGCGAGTCACCACTACCACCTGTTTCCCCTGCCCTCTACCAGGCTGGCATTACCCAGGTGTTCTGTCTCTCCTTCGCCAATGACCTCCCCATTTGTTTCCACACTCTCGAAATTCCAGCTCACTGGCCCTGCCTGCTTCTGCCTCCCCAATGGCCCGTGTCTGGCCTCCCCAAGCCTCACTGGACATGTTCTCTTAGGATGGGACTTTGCTTCCTTTCGCATTCCCCAAATACAGCTGAGAATGGATGAACTTACGTGTAGGGCAGGCTCTTTGCTCTCTCCCTATTGGACCCCAGCTGGTTTTCAGGAAAAATGCACTTGGAGATCAGGGTGGGTAGAGAATGAAGAGAAGGAGGACTCTGGGGCCTTGTGCTTTGGTTCTCTCAGTCCAAGAAGCAGTTGGGGCTGGGCATCCCCCTGGAAAGGTCAGGGTTAAAAGGCAGGAGCCCTAATCCCCTCCCTTACCCCACTGGGCTCAGTTCTTCTCTTGTGAGGAGAGACCAACACACCTATGGGCCAGACCACAAATCACTCATTTTATTCATTCATCAAACACACAGTCTCCTGGTAGGATTGGGGAGCACAGAAGTTAAGAAACATCACTGCTTTGATGGGACCCTGAGGTGGACGGGGAGGGTGGGGGAGAGAGAGAGAGAGAGAGAGAGAGAGAGAGAGAGAGAGAAAGAATGAATTAGGCAGATACAATGCAGGTAGGGAGAGCTAGCACAGAGGGGGCTCAGTTGACTCAGGAGACTGTGGGTGCAGGATCCCAATGGTACACAAAGTGGGGTGTGGCAAATGATATAAAATTTGAATGATGACAAAAGTCAAAAAGTTGACCATTTCAAATATTGAAAAAATGTGAAACAACAGGAATGTTCTCACTCCACCAGTAGGAGCTAATTTAGTACCACTACTCTAAAAACACTGCAGATGGCTATTCCCTAGGACCCCCTGAGAAATCCTACTCCTAGGTCTAGACCTGAAGGAACATGTGCACATGTGAGCCATGGAGAGAGTGGCCTGAGAGCCTCTCAGCCAGGGCTTGCCAGGGCCCCAGACTAAAACAGCCTCAGGGGCCATCAGCACCTGAATGTAGACAAGTGGAGGGCATCATCATATAATGGAATACTACACAGCAGTGAAAATGCACAAGGGGCAACTATGTGCAGAGCAGGGACCAAAATCACCAGCACGATGTTGAACAACAGAAATCAGACACAAAAAGGTATATCCTAGGTTGCCAACCTCTAGAACAAGCAAAACAAAACAATGTGGATTTGGGGATGCACTCATGGGTGCAGCCACTCTCAAAAATCAAAGCCTAAGTCATAATGGCGGATACCTCCATTAGGTTCTCCACTAGGGTGATTTTGTTCTCCCCCACAAGGGGATATTGAATGCCTGGAGAAGTGTTTGTCATGATTGGGAGTGAGGTGTGTTGCAAAATATCCTACAATGTTCACATTCCCATCAAAGAAATATCCCACCCAAATATAGAGCTGCTCTTGAGACACCCTGATCTAGGGGACCAGGGGGATGATCACATGGGACTGCTAAGATCCTGGCAATGGACAGGGTGGTTATTTTATATAGATCCTGTAAACTAAATGTTTTGTACACTCCAAAAATAATGACAGAGCATGCAATTGGGTATTTGGGGGATCAGCAGAAATGAGGTCAGCCTTGGCCTCCAGCTGCAAAGGGAACCACAGGCACCAGTGAGTGCTATTGCTGGGACACCCTCAGAAGGCATTTCAGAGACCTGGGCAGCCTGATAGTGCCCTCAACACCCCTCCAAGAATCCAGGATAGAGAGGGGCTCCCTAAGCTGAGGGCAAGTGCCTTGCTCAGTGAGATGAGGCTTTTCTTTGGGTTCTACTCCACTGGAGGGAACAGCAGGCCCCACTCAGAGCCAGGTGGACAGATAGCCTGACCAACTACCTCCCCTCCTCTCTCTGTCTCCCCTAAATCCCTTCTGGAGGACCTCGGGGTCCAGGGACTCATGGAGCCATTCTGTGGAGGTACCAGGAAATATATCATTTGGGCTCCATGGATGAGACACTTACTCACAAGCTCTGAGCTTTTATACTCCAAGATTAATAAGAAAAGGCAGCAGCAAAGTGCGCTGTAATTCAGACTCAGGCCTGGGTTTAAATCTGATCTGTGGTATGACTTTGAACAAGTCGCCTGATTTTGTTGACCCTCAGCTCATCACGTGTGAAAATGGAAATAGAGGCATCTCAGTCACAGTGTTGGCATGAGGGAAAGAGGAAGCCACGCAGGTAGCTTCGAGGGAATGGCAGCATCTGCTAAGCAGCAGCTGAGGTTGGGGTCATCGTTACAGGCAGCCCTGGGAACCCCCACTGCACACTGAAGTGTGGCAGGCAGTGGTGACTGGGCAATGCCAGACTACTCAGTGTCACCTACGGTGGATCAGGCCCCTTGTGTCCTCAGTTTCCTTGCTAATGTCCCTTGGTTATCACCAATTTTAAAATAATTAACCCCTTGAGGAAACAAGGGAGGGAACTGGGGCCCAGGCTTGGGTGAAAGTTTTGAAAGAAGACCAGTGTTCCCTGGCCTAGCTCCAACAGGTGAAGGTGTGAAAGTTCAAGCATTCATAGGTAACGTAAAGCTAGCCCCTGGGCCTGCTCCCACTGCCTCCACCTGCACCCTGAGTTCTTTTACCTCTGTTTTTCTGAGTTTCTGTTTTGTTTCACCAAATATTATGCTCTCAAGCATGCTCCCAGCAGGCAAAAGATGGCACACTTGAATGAGGATCATTTGAAGGGAGGTTAACTAATGAGCTTGTCAAAATTTCAGAGCAGGCTCTGAAAGGAGTGATGGAAGGGATTCTGGAATCTGGACGGAAGAGTGGCTTGGTCCAGGTGGCCTGGAGGGTCGAGGGGGCTGTGAACTGCGGTCCTGGGGACTCATGAAGCCATTTTGTGGAGGTACCAGGAAATATAGAGGGGCACAGGGCTGGCAGCCCCCGTGCAGATGCTACTCATTCCCTCCTCCCTCCTGATACTTGGCATCAGCAGAATCTAATAGGGAGACAGTGGGCTATCCCTGCCGTCCACTCTGGTCAGCCTCCTGGACACAAAACAGACACCCAGAACAGGGGCATGTGAAGGTGTTTCAATTGAAGGGGCTCCTGCTGAGGGTTCAGTCCGGTGATGGGCCCTGGCTCACATTTCAGTCTTGTGAAGATTCTGCCACAGGCCTGAGCGATAGCTTTAAAATCAAGTTTACAGCGACATGATCAACATGCAATAAAGAGCATTCAGTTTCATGTACATTTTGATGACTCTTGACAAATTTTTACACCCATGTCATCATGGCACACCCATATAGAGAACATTCTCATCCCCAAATACTCCATGCCACCCCTTCCCAGTCAATTCCCCTTCCACCTTTGGCTCTGAGCAATCACTGATCTGCTTCCTATCACGTAGAGCCCATGTGTCTCTTCCAGAGACTTGTGTAAGTGGGAAATGAAGGTGTGTGCCCTTCTGGGCGTGACTTCGCTCGCCCTGCGTGATTCTGAGATTCATCCCTGTTTCGTTGATTTCAGTGCTGAGTCAGCATCCCATTGTCCTAACATGTCACAGTTTATTCCTTCACCTGTTCATGGACATTTGGGGACTTTTTTTATTTGTTATGCTGTTGCGAATAAAACATATGCAAACGTTAGCATCCAAGACTTTGCCTAGACATACACTTCCATTTCTCTCAGGTAAATACCTGTGGGATTGCTGGCATTTGTAAGTGTTCGTTTGACTTTATAAGAAACTGCCAACCTGCTGTCT
This sequence comes from Talpa occidentalis, assembly GCF_014898055.3. Taxonomy (NCBI): domain Eukaryota; kingdom Metazoa; phylum Chordata; class Mammalia; order Eulipotyphla; family Talpidae; genus Talpa; species Talpa occidentalis. Next base: position 98,242,965 of record NW_023604295.1, read on the forward strand.
AAAGTGGGGTTATCTTCTACAACTCACCAGCAGAGCAGAAGGATTCCACACCACTGACAGTTGGTACCATCGGCCTTTTTTTTTTTTTTCAAGATTTATTTATTTATACAGGAACCTTGGTACAGTCCAGATGTGCGGGAGGGTGAGAGGATTCACCAGAGACAGCAGTGGACAGAACAGGCAGACTGACGAAATACACTGCAGAGGGGAGCAGCGGGCGAGACAGGAGAGGTCTGCTCGCCATGTGGGTTGCTCCCAGGCCAGCGAGCATTGAATCCGCGCTGCAGAGGCTGCAGACAGCTTCACAGTGCAGCGCTCAACCGCCTGCGCCACCAGGGAGGCCCCCATTGGCCTTTTTAACTTTAGCCTTTGTGGTAGGATGTGGCGATAGCTCATTGCCATTTGTTTGGAATTTCTCTGTGACTCACAATATCCAGCATCTTTTCACATGCCCGCTGGCCTTCAGATCTCTTGTGACATAGCTATTCAAAGCTCTTGCCCATTTTTTTGAGTTGTTCATATACTTATTATTAAGTTAGTTTTTCTTGGTCAGTGACTAACCTTTTTCCTTCTAATAGTGCATTTTGAAGACCTGACGTTTTCGATTTCTCACAGAGGCTATGTAAGGATGGCAGTTGGGCTTGAGCGCCCTCTATGCTTCCCATTTCCCCACCCAGCATGGCAGGGTTGCCCCTTGTCTGTAGCACCACTCCGTGCAGCTCTGCCAGTCAGGACACCAGACTCTGATTCTGGGCCTGGCCCGAGCTGCTACGATCTGGTTCAGGACAAGCGTAGTTGTCAACTCATCACAGATACCTTAGACACAGGAGAGCGCCAGGTGCCTCTCTGGTCAGCTCTTGTGGACAGCACCCTCTCTCCCGCTGCTGCCCCAACCTGTGGACAGCAGGGCCATGGGCCTGGCCTCCCAGCTGGCTCTCCCCATGTTCAGCTTCACATCCACAGCATCAGGATGCCTGCCTCCTCCACTTTGATCAGGATAGGGGGGTGCTCAGCGGTTGGTTTTGGACCATCTCTGTGATGCATTTTGACAGCCTTGGCCAAGCATATGCTTTAAATCCTCATGAGAAAGGGTTTTTTAGAGTGGAGGGGGAGCCCATGACAGCCTTCAAAGGGCTCTCTAGACAAATTGGGGGTGTGAAGAAGACGCCAGCCTCTCTCATCAGGCTGCAAGTTCAATGTGGTTTCAGAAAGTGGACTCCCAGCCTGTCCTTCAACCCAAATGGTGACACTGGACTCAATATATAAGCTTGTTCTGTCTTCCCTCCACAGGGTTCATCCTCCATGCCCTTTCCCTGGGTTTTCGTATGACCTCCCACAGTCCCCTTGGCTCCCCATCATGGAGCACCTTAAGCAGAACCCAACTTTCTTCAGATGACTTCAGAAGGAGTTAGATCATTTGTAACTGACTCCTAGAAATACTTAATAAGATTTCAACTTGGTACTTCTGAAAAATCAATATACATATAGTCACAAGGACGAACAGACACAATATTCCAAGCACAATGATTTCGCCCTTTTATTCTTTTGTTATCCATCCCCCTATTCCTGGGGATATGAAACCCTTGCGGAGATGCAACTACCACGTTGGGGTCACAGTTTTCTGGTTGGCGGCAGGGTCAGCCTCCCTCCCTGAAGGTGCTCAGAGCCAGACTGGGCCTCCAGGAAGGCAGGGAAGGAAACTTCTTGGAGCTGGCGTGTCCTTCTGTGTTTAATTTTCCCATAAGTCAGCTCTGATTAAGAGGGATGGCCTCATGTTTCATGTATTCAGAGCCGAGTTCTGCAGAGCACCTTGCAAGGTGGGGGTGGAGGGCAGCTCCCCGGCTGGCGGATGGGGGCAGCGGGGTAGCCGCTCACCAGGTCACCCCCAGCACACACGTCTGCTACCTATCAGATCGCATTGGGGGAACCATCCACCAAACAGACGCTGAGATCATCTGACAGCCTCCTCCTAATGAGACCCAGGGCTGCTCCCCAGCTTGTGTGGGAGTCTGCGTGGAGGAGCCCCCACCAACCTGAGAAACACCTCCCAGGGATGAAAGATGCTCTCTTCCAAGTCCATTTCTCTGTGTGAAGTGGTGGGAAGCTTTTCAAAACCAGAAGCCTTAGTGCCCTCTCCTAGGACAGTCGTTTCTCAGGCCCTTCAGGCAAAGGCAGCAACCTTCAACATTTATTCATTTGGTATCACAGTTGCTGGTTCCCAGCTGAAAGCAGATATGAGAAGAGGTGAGCTCAGCTCTTACCTCCAACAACCTGCAGTTCACCTGGGAAGACAGGACAGATGCACATGGAATAAGGGGTGTCAATGTGCACCATGGTAAAGGGGGTTTTCTGTGCACAGAGCTCATGCCCAAAGCATACAGACCCCACTGAAGATGATCCATTGTCTCACATCACTTAGAAAAACATCCAGACTCCTCACCAAGACACTCCAGTCCCTGCCCAACCAGGGTGTTTTGCTTTTCTTCTTCAAATGCTACATCCCCTCAGTCTGTGCCCTGCTGTCCTTTGCCTGGAATTCTCTTCCCCCAGATAGTCTCGTAGCTGCATTATCTCACCACTGGAATTTCGGCCCAAATGCCATCTCCTCAGCAAGCCCTTCCCAGACCATCTAGAACAAACGGGAGTTCTCTCAGGCTCTCCTGGAGGCATCAATTCATTTCCACATCCTACTCAGTCCTTATCAGGACATCTTTCCTACTGCCACTGATTGACTGAGGATCCATTCACAGTCTCCTGCGATCCCCACTGGAATGTGGCTCTGCGAGAGCAGAAACCTCATCTGTCTTACTCACTGTATCCTAGAACATGAGTATGCTTGACGTGTCTAACAGAGGACACTCCTTAGATGTTTGTCAGCTATCTGAGAGAAGAGGAAGGCAGGGGTCAATGTATGGCACCTGCTATACAATGATCCCAGCAGCCCACATCAGCAGCCAGGGTGGTGCAGTGATGACCTTGGCTTTACCACCTGCCAGCTCGTTGAAGGAGCCTCAGTGGGCTTGTAAGTAAAATGTAATTTCTCTGTGTGCTGCTTAGTGAGAATCAAGTGAGTGCTCCATAACTCGTAATTTCATCCCACCCCTGTCCCCACCATCATCATGATCTACACCACAGCTCAGCAATCACCCACTTAGAGCCTCTTTTGTTGTCTGCCCTTAGTCTTTGCCACAAGAGGCTTCCTGCCCTGGCTTTCTCTCCTTGCCCGATATCATTTGAACCATTGGCAAACACTGTTGGTTTCCTGGCCCAAGTCATCCTAACCTTTCTTCCTGCTAATGGATCCCTGATTACCTGCTAATAGATGTCTCAATCTTAGGAACGGTGAACACAGAGCCTGATCGGGGGAGTGGGCAAATGCACCAGCTTTAGCCAAGCTTCTGGGAGGAGTTTTCCAACTAGCAAAGATGGGCATGTGAGCTAGACTTGAATACAGTTGTGTAAGGGTGTGATGTCTGGTTTTGTAGCAGTTACATTGTGATCATGAGGCAACAATATGCATGAGGACAAAAAATGCTGACATGCTGAGGGTGGCAAAATAGGCAACTGGAAAGCACCGTGGTCCCTGATGACATCCTCAAGACAGCCACATTTCTTTGTTCTTCCTGTTAAATATCTATGTTTTCTAAGTCACCCTTAGTTATTACTTATAGCCCAAATCTAACATAGCAAGTATAGTTTCAGGCTGCCTACAAAACTCTGCTCTTCCACTTCTTGCAGCAATCTGTACTCAGGCTGGCCATGTACCCCCTTATGGAACAACAGCTTAATGGGGCCTGCTAGAGACCCCAACCTCCCTACTCTCACTCTCCCATAGAAGAAAAGAAGCATACTGAGTTGCCCCGAGACTGTAGATAGGAATGCTATGGAAGAATAAGGGGCACAGCAAGAACATTCCTCCTAAAAGGGAAGAGGGAATGGGGTATGACTATTTTCAAAGGTCTCTGTTTCCAGGTATTTACAATGGTAAGCGGTAAAATGATTTTAACTAGCAAATGATAAATTCTCTGAGAAAAAGGGTATTTCACATATGAGATACTGTGCCCTCAGCATGAATTTATGGCCAAATCTGAGATTAATTTTATTTCATGGTCAAAAATTTAACACATTATATCCCAAATAATGCCCCCAAATAAGTCTTTCTTGCTTTTTCTGCAACCATAGCATCGCTATCAGGATAGTAGAGGGAAGAAGAAAACCACTAAGTTTTGGTAGTGAAATGAATCCCTGTCTCTTTCAGGTAAACACATATTCTTTCTCCTTCTTCTTTTCAACACAGCTTCTAAGAGCAGGAGGAAGTTTATGTGTCCTCCTCTGGTTAGTAAAACCAGGAGGAGTCTCAGAAAACTGAGACAAGAGCCCTGGGAGTTATTCTCTCAACCTACTATGGAACTCCTTTGATGGAGCTCAGGACTGAGAAGTCATGGTCTTTCTTCCGGTGAGAGGTGGGCTCCGGCAAGTCAGCCCCTGGTCCCACCCTCAGTGACTGCAGGCACGTGTCTTAGCTGCATGACCCAGCGGACCTTGCTCAGCTTCTCCCCTAAGGTCTCTGCCCTGTTCACTTGACCCTCATCGTGGGAGAGCTGGCAGCAGGAATTTGTGGACAACTTCAGATTCTTCAGGAGGAGCCAAAGGGGACCATTTGCCATGTTGTTTCCCATCCAAACATTGCTCACTCTGTCTTCTGGGTCAAGGCACCATGTTAGGGGCAGCACCTCTTGAAGGAGGAGAGGCATTTTCTCAGTCCACCTCTATGAAATGATAAATAAGCCCTGAGGTTGGCAATGCTCCCAAACTTATCTATATCATCTTATAACACATCTCTCTTGGGTTTCATTTGGGGAAGGCTTACAGAGGAAGCTAGATGATATGGGTAGACCACTTTTTCCCTCTCCCTTCTTCATTTCAGCAGCTCCTGTTTTCTGTTGGACCCCAGACTGTGGTACTTCTACCCAGGGGAGCACCAGGTTGGGTCACAATCATCCTGCACACAGGCTGAGGCAGGGTCACCCTGAGGGTGTGACTAACATGACTGAAGTAGACAAGAAGGGCTTCCTGGAGGAGGTAACCTAGAACTCACCCATGAAGGGTAATAATTCGATTGTAGAGAGGATGGGGGAGAGCTTGCTCAATGGAAGCACAATGAGCTTGGCAAGAACATGCACTTGTCCTGGAAATGACCCGGTGATCCTCTACTTGAGCATCAAGATTCAGACTCAAGGCTCTTCAAAGTTCTCTCACCACTGCTGACATCTACTCTGTGCCAACAGTGCAGAAAACATGGGTCCTCCCTGATCAGAAGTGGTGTGTACCCCTACCAGCTTGAGCCCTTGGCAGCCCTTCAGATCCACTCTGCAGTATAGGCCTGAGTAAGGAAGAGCCCTCTGCAGTCCTCTAACTTCTAAAGCCAGATTGGTTGACCTTACACTAGCTCCAGTCTCTGGAAAGCAGACCTATCCTTGTCCTGATTTATGTTTCCATATCCATCAGTCTGCTGTGTGGCCTTGATGAGTCTTTTAATCTCTCCGAGACTGTCTCCTCATTCACAGCGCTTTTAAGTGCTCTATGCTTTTTTCAACACAGCTTCTAAGAGCAGGAGGAAGTTTATGTGCTAAGTAACACTTAGCACATAGTAAGTGCTCCACTAATGGCAGTTACAACTCAATCTCTTCATCCTCGCTGCAAGGCAGCTCATCTTTTTCTGTGGGTCCACACCAGACTGTGTCAACCTTTCTCAGCACATGACTCAGCACATCCCAGAGGACCCTGCAGAGACCTCACCCACCCCAGGCCTCCAGTCTTTTTAGCACCCCTCTGAGACAACTTGTGCTCCCTCCTCCCTTGTCCTTTGTGGGGTGCAAAAGAGACCCTAGAGACACCGTTTCCTCTCATTTCTTGGAAACCCATTCTGCCTATCACCCTAAGCTCTTACTGACTTATCTCCCTTTCTTGTTTCTAATTGCCTCACCCATATACCACATATACAAGTGCTCACACACATGCACACATGATCACATTCACACATGTTGTCAGGCATGTACACAGATGCACATAAGTACCGGCTCACACAGACACAGAATGTGTCAAGAAACCATGTGCTGCGACCTGGTCATGCCCAAGTGCCTTAAACACACAGTGAAAAATGGGGTTTAAAAGTCACTAGGGATTGAGCATTCAGGATTAGCTGGATGGAATGGAGACCCTGGCAGGACAGGGGGAGGGAAGTTTCCCTGTGCGAGGCAGCATGCAGATAGAAGAGCACAAGCAACGGGAACATGAGCACTCCAGTCAGATGGATACAGGCCTCCTCTCTCCATGTCAGTTCCTAGTTGTGTGACTTCCGTCAAGCTATTTAGCCTCCCTGAGTTTCCATGGCCTCGTCTGAGAAATGAGGACAACAGAAACACCTCTGAGCTGGGTTGGGAGAATTAGCCTAGATGATGTACGTAAAATGCCAAGCACAGCATGGCAGGTAGCAAGCACTCTATAAGGAGTCTTCGTCTTACCATCCTCAGGTGCTCGGGGACTAGAAAACAAAGGAGACCAGAGGAGTCACAGAGGGCAGATGGAGGGACTGGCCGCTGAACTGACCTTGTGGAGGGGCCGGGCAGTTGGTGGGGTCCAAGTGGGCGCGGGAAACAGAGTTTACACATGCACACTCCTGCTTGGCAGCAGGCTTATCCTGAGGGTTGGAGGGCATTCAGAGGAAACTCTAAATCTGAGTGAATCCTAGGAAAAATCCTCTCACCCCAAACTCTTGGGAACTACTTTGAGGCGTCTTAGGTCTGTTACAATGAGTAGCACATCGAGAGAGCCAAAGCTGCCCAAATCAGAGTGAATTTGGAACAAGAGTCTCTTCACAACCAACAGCCCAGCCTTCAGCTCAGCTCCCCACTTGCTGGCCAAGGGACCTTAAGTCACTGGTCTCCCTGCACCATCTTTACAGGACTGGCAAACAGTAGGTGCTCAATGACGGCTGTCAGCAGACACAGCTCCAGGACCAGGCTGCCTCCCCGTTCTGTTTCCTGCCTGAGCTTTTAACTCCCTTTCTGAAGCTGCAGGCCCATGTGGTCACTGTCCGGGATGTGCCTCCCCTCCATGTGAATACTAACGTTCCTCTCCTCTCCGGAAGAATTCAAAGGGCCCTGGAAACTTGTTTATTAGGAAAAGCTGTGGGAGTCTGTCCTGCTTGGTGGAGGCGCTGACCTCTCCCATCCTTCCCTGCATATTTCTCTCCAGCGACATCTTTTCATGTTCCCTGGCTCACTTGGGTGAGTCACAGATCTGTAAATCCCGACCACAGAAAGCTTGGCAAAGTATGTTAGGTGTTTATTGGAAGGGGAAGGAGGCAAATGATCAAAACACTGGCTGTGGCTCTAGTCTCTGAAATTTGCAAGAACAAGTTTTAAAATTTATGTTTGAAGCATTGCAACAGATTCATGGGGCACTCTTTTTCTTTTTTAACCACAGTGAGAGTAAGGTTGCATAAGACTGCAGTCAGATCTTTGGGCTGCCTTTGTATGATGCCAGATAACTGAATGAAAACTGAGATGCAATTCATTTTCCCTATTGATACAGAATTTAGACACAGCCCCACTACACAAACACAGGTTCTGTGTCCTCATGCCAATACCTGCTTGTCTCCAGGCCTCGTTAGGTGCTGTTCCCAGTGTCTACAACATTCCACTCACTTTAGGGAGCATTTGTTGGTTGTTACTCTGCACCAAGCCCTGTGCTGGGCACTGGGACACAGAGATGAATCAGGCACCATTTCTGACTTCAAGAGTCAGAGAGAAAAAGAGGCTAATAGAAGGGGGTGCCCACACTGGGTCTTGAAGGATGGGTAGAAGTTCTCCCAACTGACCGAGAAGGGAAGGCCCTTGTCAGGTGAGCACATCGGCTCATCCCTGAAGACTCAGCCTATGTTGTCACCTCCTCTGGGACATACACCTCTTGATGCGTTGCTGACGCCCTCTCTGTGTCCACACTGCACCTGGCACACCCCCTCCAGAGCCCACACACACCCTCCACACCAAAATCCAGTCCCAAACCTGCTGCATGGAAGGCTCATTGGTGTTTCGTAAGCCAAGTTCACCATCACCAGCAGGCAAGGGCTGCAGCAGCCACAGGCATGATGGGAGCATCCACTGCTGTGTGTCAGAGATGCCACACCTGAACCCCGTCCGCGAGCCCCTGATGCTTTCAGCATCTGAGCCCTGATGGGGTCTGGGTGGGATTAACCCCTGGATCCCAGCCTCATTCCAGCATCCGTGGCTTGGTGGTGGGAGTGAGGGGGATGGGGCTATTCAATCAAGGGAGAAATATGCTTTGAAATGAAAACGCTTCTCTTTCTGATGTGCCTGGCTCTCCCTTCTCCTGCCTTCTTAGTATGCATGAATTCAGCCCCATTGCAGACTTACCCTCAGCGTCCTCTCTACACTGACGGGGCTGGAGCAGGCCCCCTCCCCTCGCCCCCTCCAGTCCTCTCCAAAGACAAATTGCTTACATCTGTCAAGACTTTTCTGATTAATAGAGGAATATGCCATGGGATGTCATCAGGGGTTCAGAGGCTTTTGATCAAAGGGGGCGGGGGGCTAGGCCACACATCCCTGTAGGTTCATTTATCGGGTCAGTTCAGCACCTTTCCTCCCCAGTGCCCCCAGCCCACCACCGGCTCCCACGCCCCCCAGAGGGAGGGGAGCAGGAAGGAGAAGTGCTCCAGCAAGGGGGCAATGGAGAGCCAAAGACAGGAGAGAGGAGGAGGTGCCAGTTCAGGAGACTGGTCCAGGCATTGATGGGGCCCCGGGCCGCAGGCTCTTCCATTTCTGGGGAGCCACTGGGAGGGCTTCTGCCAGGCAATTCCCCAAAGCATGGAATGAAAGGAGAGGGGAAGGAGGGGAGGAAGTCTGGACAGAGGGCCAGTGAGTAAATGAGTAAATCAGGGAAAGAATGAAGACGTGAAGGCTGTAAGGAAAGAAGGAATGGATGAGGAGAGGAGGGGCTGCAGTCACGGGCCACTAAGTATCTAAATGGGTAAAGAAATGAATGATCCTCAGCAGTCCTTACAAAGTTGGATTTTATAGACAGATTCCTCTTGCGTTGTGTCTTCCATTCACCCCTTGGTTGTCGTCATCAGACAGCTTGAAGGAGGCAACTTTGGAGGAATTGGGGCTCCCCCTCCACCCTAGCTCCTCCTGGTGATGTTTCGAACGACTCTGTGCTTGGGCCAGAACAGGAGGCCTGGCACGGCGGGGTGACTTACAAAGAACGGGGCAACACAAAACTGGGCCTGTCTCTCAGCTCAGGTGCAGGTCCTGGCACAGCAGGGCCAGGTCCCCCAGGCGTAGCTGGTGTCCGACACAGGCTCTCTGTGTCCTCAGGTTTTGAGGTCACTGCTCTCTGTGTCCCTCAAAGCCCCCACTGCCAGGGACCTTGTACTGAGAAAGCCATGTAGGGTAAGACTTGAGTTGGTCTGGGAGGCTGCTAAATTAGGCTCTGAGGATTTAGATTAGCCTAATTTAATGACACGGATGGCTGGCTGGATTGAAGTTCCTTGCTACAATTTTTTCTTTTAACTCGTTCAACAATTATTTCCCTCAAGTTGGTTGCAGCTGCAGCCTGCTCAGGAATTATAATCCATTCCTTACCGAGCACCCAGGAGACCAGAGATGCTAGTCATGTCCACACGCACCCCCCCCCACACACACCCCAGGCAGGGGGCAGAGGGTGGGCAGCGTCTGTGCCATGACTGGAATCTAGGAGAGAGGGAACAGGGCGTCCTCTGGGCTGGTTGGCTGTCCTGGGAGGACACCACAGAGCCAGGGCTGCTGGCAGGCTCCTGAGCAAGTAGCAACTGTCTCCCACCCCTGCTCTCCGCTTTGTGGGCAATGCCCCACAGACACGCACCCCACAGACACACACCCCACAGACACGTACCCCACAGACACACAACACACAGGCACTCAGTCTGAAAAGGCACATGTGAACACACAGGGCTGAGACAACGCAGACACTCCATCACAGACTCACACAAGCACACACACCACTATGATGCACAAGACCAAAACACCACACGCAGACAGACAGGCACATACACACCATCTGCTACTGTCCTATGCCTGGTGGGGAGGCACACACATAAACGGGCCACGGCATCACTACATGCTGGGGCTGTGACAGAGGGCCTGGGAGCCCTGAGGAGCCGAGGAGGTGAGTCCTGAGGCCAGGGTTAGGTGAAAATGGCAGGAAGGACATTCCTGGCATGAGAAGCAGCCCTGGCAGAGACCCAAGGATGGCAGGGAGAAGTTATCCTCAGGGAGGTAGTTCACGAGTGGCCAGGCCCGGAGGAGAGACCTCGTGTGAAGAGTCCGTTCTTGGTCTTACTGTCCCAGCAAGTCAGTCTCAATCTACACTCACCGACACTGCTAGGATTCCTATTAAGTCACCTGTCCCCTCTGAGTAGGGAGCTGCTCAGGACCGTCTCACACTGACCAGTGGTATTGGCCATGGCTGCTGAGCTGCACGCACATCTGGTTTCCTTCAGAGGCTGGCCCGGCCCAAGGAGGAAGGGTGTGCTCCAGGAGCGCTCGCCGCTGTACTGCCTCACACCTGCTAGAGCTCAGGGATGCTGGGTACAGAGTTTGAGAGCCCACAGTCCTGGGTACAGGATTTCATTTGTCCTGGTTGGATGCAAGAGGCCTTAGCAGCTGTGAAGTCGCATGGAACAGTTGATTCTTAAACCTGTCATTCATGCATCAAGTGAGAAAAGCCGGACAGCCTTTGCCCAGATTTGGCCCCTAGTCTGGGTTCTCCCTGGTGTGCTCCCTCCCTGCACTATTCCCCCTGGCTCTTACTTGCTCTTCCAAGCCAAACTGAAGGGTCATCTCTTCCAAAAAGTCTTTTGGAACTCCCCCTCCACCCTACTCCCATCCCAGGGGATTTCCACACTCCCTTGGTGCCTCTCTCTATCCTGGCCTCATCAAACAACACAGTCATTGTCTGTTTGCTTCTAGATCGCCCCAGAGATCAGGTAGCTGCTTGGCCTATTTACTGAGGACTAGCTGGGCCTCTCCCTGTGCCTGGGTTTCTTCTTAACACGGTGACTGGTGCCAAGGGCAAGCATCCCAGAAGAGAACAAGAGACAGGAGGAATCTGTATAGTTTTTCTGACCTGAAAATGGAAGTCACATAGCCTCATTTCTACTGTACTCTATTAGTAAAGTAAGAGGCCCACACCTGTCCAGATTCAAGGGAATAAACTCAGGTTCCCACTTGTCACTGGAAGAAGTGACACGTAGGAAAAGCATGTGGTACATACAGAAGCAGAGCTACCCCAGGAAAGCACAATCTGCCACAGTCAGTCACCAGCAACTGCTCGGTGAAGGGCTGGCGAATGGCGGAATGAATGAACGCATCCTGTCCTGCACTCTCCATGTCTCCTCTGTCCTCACACTCCTCAGTCAGGCCCGCACCAGACCCTGACAACCCAAGTGGCAGGTCACAGACCCCCTTGTTCTGGAAGGCCAAGGAGCCGTGGAATCCTTTCCAGCTCCAGAGTTCTCAGTGGTGCTCTGGGTAGTTTGAGAGAACTAGAGGAGCTGGGGTGGGGGGGGGCATGTCCCCTGCTGATCCTCAGACACCATTCCAGGTGGCAGTTCCAGAGAACTAAAACATGAGGAGAAAGTTTCTTTTTAAAGGTTTTCAAGATTTTAGAACTGTTTTCAGTTATTTAATATTTTCAGGAGAAAGGGTGTTATTTGGACTAGTTGATTATATTTTTTGAGTTCCAACTTTCAAACACTTATTATGAGCCTTCCCAGTTTTTCTTACTATAACAGAAAGCGTTGGCTCTGTGCTAAATGCTTTGAAGCACTATTTCTGTAACAGGACAAAAACATTCACGTATGAGCGTACACAGACTCGCTCCACTTGCCAGATGATGATGCAATTCAGCTAATCGGTGGGGAGAGGACAGAAAAGCCCTTTGGTGAGTGGGGATTTTGGAGCAGGTGCAGGTTATGGGAAAACTGCACAGAAGAGGAGGATGACGTTGAGGACCATTGTGGTGAGTGATGGAATGGCTCTCCTGTGATGCTCTTCACGCGATGCAGTGAAGACTGAAGTACTTTTGTCTCTTAGACTGAATTCCCTTAAATGTGACTGCACAGACAGGGCCACAGGGACAGCACAACTTACAAAAGTTGATCTCACTTGATCCTCATAACAAGTTCATGAAATAGAAATTCTCATCATGTCCTTTGTATAGCTGAGAAAATTAAGATACAGAGAGTCTGAATAATACGCTTAACAGAACAGGCTGGGTCAGGACTAGAACCTAAGGCTCTCTGATCTGGAGGCTGATCTCTAAGCCACTCGGTCATGCTACCTCTTAAGTTTTATAGATAATTGGAAGAGCAGAGGCATTTCAGCAGATTGGGGGTCCAGGTATCCTTTCCCAGGTAGGAGTGTGGGGGCAAGAAATCCAAGCAGGTGATTTCCACTCTCTAGATGGAGCCTGGGACTCTGCTTTTCCTTCTCAGAAAGAACACCTTAGATTAATTCAGACTTTCAAAGGTTCCCCTCCGCTCCTGCCAATAATACAATATAAAATGGGCAAAGGATTTTAGTAGACATTTTTCCAATCAAAGATATATGAAATGCCAGCAGGTACATGAACAGATGCTCAACATCACTGTCATTAGGGAGATGTGAATCGAAACCACAATGAGATATCACTTCGCACTTGTTAGAATGGTTAGCAAAAGACAGGAGGTAGCAAGTGCTAGTGAGGATATAGAGGAAAAGAGAGCCCTGGGGCACTGTTGGTGGGATTGTAAATTGGTTTAGTCACTATGGAAAACTGCATGGAGTTCCTTAAAAATTTAAAATAGAACTACTTTACGATCCAGCAATTCTACCCTGGGAATATAGCTGAAAGAAACAAAATCACTGTTAAAAGAGATGTTGGAACCCCTGCGTTCATAGCAGCACTGTTCACAATAGCCTAGACATGGAAACAACCTGTATCCATCAACAGATGAATGGATAACAACTCAACAGTTGTGGTGTAGATACACAATGGAATATAATTCAGTCAGAAAGTGGAAGAAATTCTGCCATTGGCAACGACATGGATGGAACTTCAGGGCATTATGCTGAATGAAATAAATCGGACAGAGAAAGACCATACCGTGTAATCTCACTTACATGTAGAATTCCTAAAAAGGAAAAAACACACATGGGAAAATGATCAGATTTCTGGATACCACAGATGGAGTGTGATGAAGGGGTCACAGATAAAGGTGGTCAAAAGACATGTATTTTCAGTTATATAAATGAGTACTCGGATGTAATCTACAGCATGATGACTTTAGTTGACGTTGCTATATGGTATAATCTGAAAGTTGTTAACAAAGTACAATCATGCATTGTTTAACAGCAGGGATATATTTTGAGAAATGTGTTGTTAGGCAATTTCTTTATTGTGCGAAGTTGTAAGTGTTATCACACAAACCCAGATGGCAGAGCGTCTCGCTATAGTCCATCAAGACCACGTCATCTCTGCTGTCCATTGTTGACCAAAATGCTGTTAAAGCATCCCATCATGGTGGATCTTAAAAGTTCTCACCTCAAAGAAAAAGAACATCTTTACATCTTTTCTTTTTTTTTCCTTTCCTTTCTTTTCTTTCCTTTTCTCTTTGTATCTCTATGAGATAGTAGATGGTAACTAAATTTACTGTGGTCATCATTTCACAATAGGTGTAGGTCAGATTATTATGCTGCATACATCAAACTGATGCAGAACTATACATCGAAAAAAAGAACACTCACCACTCTCTTCCTCTCCACCTGAGTCAGGTTTTGGCCTGCAGCAGGTATGTTTATTTCTGTCCCCTTCATTAGCCATCTTGTGCCTTCTACCCAGATGTCCTTCCTTTGTCTCACCACCAATCTAGCTCCAACTCTCCCCTTAAGGCCCAGCCACCTCTTCCATTAGTCACCTGTGGGCACTTCAGCCCATGCTACATGGAAACAGGCTTCAGTCCCCTAGCCTCCACCTGGCCTGGCACTCTGTGTGTGCACCTGCTCCTTCTCTCGCCTTTGCTCCCTGGAGCAACTGATCAGGCCCAAGAACTTGGTGAGTTTTCACTAAGAACTAGGGACTGAAATGGGAGCAGGAGTAATCTTAGTCTCACAGGGAGCTTTTTAGAAAGTCAAATCTAATAAAACAAATTTCATGATTTCAAATTCAATCTCAGCTGTGCCTGCAATGCCAGCTCTTCCCTTTTATGTTTGCACTGTGGAATCAAAGCCTGGGGAAACTGTAAAATGAACCAGGTTCAGCTACAGCAGGTGCAGCTCTCATCCACCAGTGCCCTCGCACTCTTCTGGGCCAAGACCCTCTCAACAAATTCTCCTTGACTCCCCCCCCACACACACACACAAATATCACTTGTTCTAAGTCATACTCCTGAGGGTACTATTCTCAGTAGTGATCCCCAAGCTCTTTGAACTGCCACTCACACAACACACAATCCTCTCTAAATCTGGACTCATTTCCATCAGTCCTCCCTCATCTCTCTTCACTTCTTGAGTTTAAACAAGTTACTTAACCTCCCTGAGTCACTGCAACTTAGAACAGAGTGATAAGAATGCCTGGCTGAGGAGGCTCAAGAGTTCTGGAATGAATGATCCATGGGGTTGTTTTCATGAATGAATGATCCATGGAAATACAATGAGGAAGGGGAAGAGTATACAGCAAGCACTCAATAAATAGTAGCTCCTATTATAAAGTAGGAGGAAGGACTGAGACAGTGTACTTGGAGTTTTTCTTGCCATTCACAGCCCAAATTCCTTTCTTTCTCTGCATAACCACATCCCTGTCTGATCTAAGCATTATTAATAAACAGTAACAAATAAATGAAATGCAAAACCAAAACCACCATCACCAAGTGACTCCACACATAGGCCAAGGATGGCTCCAGCCACCATGGAGAGAGAGGAGTCCTGTTGCAATCCAGTAAGGGAAACCCAAGATTGCACCCAGGTGAAGGGGCAGGGGGTGAGTCAGACTCCTGTGTGGAGACCCAGGCGCCAGGGCGATGAAGGTGACAGTGTGACATCTGGATGTTCATCGGCATGACTCCAGTGTCAGAAATACCACTCCGGTCCGTACATCTGCAGGTGAGAGGAGAGGAGGCTCGGGAATGTGCCAGACAGAATCTCAAGGACAAAGGAGGGCCCTGGCATCTCTGGTTTCTACCCGTAGAGCCTCATTGTCACCACCACACGAATATGCTCCGCAGGCTCTTCATCGCCTTCCTCACACCCTGGGATCTCCCTGGGGCCAGGTTCTTCTGCTGATAGTGCCCACTGTTCACATTGGGTTCCCCCAGGTGGAAGGCCAGGGGTTGAGGCAGGTCCCAGACTACTGAACTCTGTGGGGACATTGTGGAGTTCTCAGGGAGAGTCCACCACAGTGAGATAAGCCCCAATAGGCAGGAGCTACCACTGATGCTGACCCAGCCAGCACAGGCCTTTTGGAGCCCACTTGACTGAGGGCCACCATCTCCTCTCTCTTGGTCTGTTCACAACCTCCCCGGAGCCATGCATGGGGTACAAGTTATTTGAAACCTCAGTTCCACAGGACATAGGTGTCCAATAAAGTTGTGACCTTGATTTGGCAGGTTTACCAAAGCACAGCAGTCTGGGTACTGCTAACTCTCCTGGCCCACACAGGAGTTTCTCCCAACCCTTCCCCCAGCAACCTGAACCTCAAGCTGGACCTGCACTCAGGCCACTTCTGACTGGGAGGCTCTGCTTCTTCCTACTCACTCAGAGTCTAGCACTTTCCATGGCAACAAAGACTTGGTTTGATTTTTCAGAGGAGATGCAAGGGAGGCCCAGCTAAGTATCAATCCCTGGCCAGCTCTCAGTGAGCCTGTGCCTTCTCTGGGGGTCAACTGGGAAGTTTAGAGGGGCTGGGCCCACCTTAGGTAATAGGTAACGTCAGTTTAGTGGGCTTTGTAGAGAAGATGTACCCCAGCCAGGAAAGTAGTGCCTGTGTCCCTGCCATACTCCTCACACCCCACCACACTCCTCTGTCCAGTGTGGATAGCTGGGGGGCTGCTCTGGGACAATGAGTTTTCAGGTCATTTCCATGAGCCACTGCCCCTGATGGCCCCCAAGTCCTCCCCTCCCTTGGGCCCTGTGGGAGCCAAAAAGAGGGGAGATATCTCTGTCCTTCCAGTTTGGAGAGGCACTGACCCCAGGAATCTTTATTTCTATTTATTGTTGTGACTGGTTGCTTGGTTGTTTTTCTCCATCTACACAAGTAGAGCTAAATCAGCAGAAAGCTGTACAGACAGAAAAGTACACAGAGAGGTAATCGACATCATGGGGTTTTCCCTCCCAATATCCCCTATCTCATCCTTTCCTTTTTTGTCATAATTAGATCCTAAGGTATTTATCATTCTGCCAATCTATGCCTAGCCCCTCTCCCATTGGCTTAACCTTGTATCAGCAGATATTTCCCTTTCATCAAGCTCTCCTGTCAACACCTTTTTTTTTTTTTTTAAGATTTATTTATTTACACGTACAAGAACCAGGGTGTAGGCCAGAGGTGTGGGGAGTGAGAGGATTCACCAGAGTCAGTGAAGAACAGAACAGGCAAACTGACTGAAATACACTGCTGAGGGGAGCAGCGGGGAGACGGGAGAGGTCTGTTGCGCCATGTGGGTTGGTCCATGGCTGGCAGGGGATCGAATTCATGCTGCAGTGGCTGGGGGGAGCTTCACGGCACTGTCTTTAGCTCCTGCACCACCAGGAAGGCCCTCAACACCATTTTAGAGGCTGCATAGCCTTCCTAGATGGAGCCAAACCATGGTGGACATGCTCCCTGAGTGTCAGCCCTGTCTGTTGGCTTGATGTGTGTTATTGCAAAAGTAATGACATAAAAAGCTCAGCCTGCATTCCAAAATATTTCCTTGGGAGAAATCCCTACAAGTGGCATTGTGGGTAAGTGAAGGAACATCTTTAGGGTTCTTGGTCTCTGTTGCCCAATGGCCATCGGAGGGCTGAACCAGTTTATACTTGATAAAGAGACTTCAACAGACTGTGTGCAATGCCCATGACAGGACCCTTCATTATGACCTTGCTGCCACTATCTTGCCACCACTATCAATTCTGGGATTGCTAAACACCAAATAGCCTCCTCCTCCCCTATCCCCAAAGGCCACCATCGCCACAAAATAAAACACTTTAGACATCTTTGGAAAGAGCTGAAGGCCCAAGAGATAAGAAGACCAGGTTTGGTGCCTCCCTGGTGGCGCAGGCGGTTGAGCACAGAGCTGTGAAGCTGTCTACAGCCTCTGCAGCACGGGTTTGATCCCGGCCAGCCGGGGAGGTACCCACATGGCGCGGCAGACCTCTCCTGTCTCGGCCGTTGCTCCCCTCAGCAGTGTATTTCAGTCGATCTGCCTGTTCTGTTCCCTGCTCTGTCTTTAGTGAATTCTCTCACCCTCCCACACATCTGGCCTGTACCCTGGTTCTTGTATGCACGAATAAATAAATCTTAAAAAAAAAAAAAAAAAAGAAGACCAGGTTTGGAACCTCCCTGTTGTCATCAGGTGAACGCAGGCTTGGGGTCTTCATTGGTCAAGGAGGACACTTGAACTGGAGAGACTCCAAGTTCCCCTCCTCCATTGCCCAGGACATCTGGCAACATAAGAATTAGGGTCTGGATGGGACTATCAAGTTGTCTTAGCTCATATCCCAGCTTTGCCACTGGTCAGCAAAGTGACGTTGGGCAAGTTATTTATCTGGCGTAAGCCTCAATCCTATAATTTGTAAAATGGGAATGGAGGAAATTAAATGACATATCAAATGATCACAATGACCAAATGCAATTATATATTGATAAGTGTAAAACAATGCATGGCACAAATAAATACCACTTAAAATGGTTGATACTATCACACTGATGGTGCTGTGGATGGCAAATATCAGCGCAACTGGAGGGGCCTCTAAAGTTGGTACAAACAGTCGGAGGAGAGAGAAAATGCCCCAGCTCCCAGTGCTTGAGCTATGAGGCAGCTGCCCACCACCTCTGTCTGACCCAGGCTGTGACTGGCACTTGGTTGCCGCCTGGCCAGAATCTGGCTGTGCAGCGTCCTCAGGCAGGCCGCTCTGAAACACAACGCTTCCCTGGGAGGGGAGTTGAAGGCCACTACACCAGGTGGTTATCAAACCCCAGGCCGACACAGAGGCTTGAAACATAATCTCCAGGATGAGATTGTCTGAACTTACTCGCTGGGGAACAAGGACACTGGACTCTGATAAGCCTGTGCGATCGCCAAGAGGAATTGTACCTGGGGCCCGTGCTGACTCATCCCGCAGACATTTCCTCTGGGCTTTGGTAAGCCAGAAGCCAGATGCGTAGGTCTGAGTATGAGAGGATGGCCCGGAGACCAGGACATAACCCTCCCCCTGAGCGGAGATTGGAGAGAAAGAGCCATGATGAAAAAATGTGTTTTGTTGCCATCCCATCCCGGCATGTAGATGCCACTGGGTCAAGCCAGGACCTTCCAGGATGAGAGGAAGGGGGCCTGGCTCAAGTCAATGGGGGTCGTTTTTACCCTAGTCACTTTTGCTCAGCAGCAACAGGAACCCTTGATTCCGGGACAGGATGTCTTCATGGGGACAACTTGGTAGGGGAAACTATTGGCATTTTTCACACCTCAGCCAGAAACTGATGTTGAGAATGGTCAAAAACTAGGGACCAGGCCAGCAGTGAATTTAAGTTTCCTACCTCTCATCCTGAGAAGGGCTCATAGTCATCAACAGTCAGGTACAAAGAGGCTAAGAACCCCTGAACTAATTATTGATGTGGTGAACAAATTTACCTACAGAAATCAAATGAAATGGTTCTATGTAATAGCAATTCAGTCTCTCATCGCAAATAAGCACACTGTTTTTTGGTAGGGAGCACCGGGAAGTAGCTGCTAAAAGGTATTTCTCTTCTGATGGCTTTGAAATTCAACATTCAGGCAAAGATTACTAATGTTTACATCCCAGAATCCTGCGACTTACCTGGAATCCACTCCTCTGTCTTTCCAATCCGAGCCCTAATTTTGTTCAGGCATCATCTCCTTTCTGCTGGCACCCCAATAGTTGCCAATTATTACCAAGTTCCTGGTTCCCCAAACACATAGCAAGGCACACCAAGGAGCTTCAGTGTGTTCACTGTCACAAGTAGTGAGATTTAACTATTTCCAGGGAACACAATGATATTCACCAGAATCAGCTCAAGGTACTAAATAGTTTCCACTTTACTAACACCATTTCTTCATAAAGCCAGGTTTTCAGTGGTTGCTGTACTGGTGCAAACATCAGTGTAAATAGGAAATAAGGATGGTGGGGGCCAGCATCATTCCTAGGTTTAAAAGTTGGGGAGTGTGCAACAGGCATATCCATCCTATTAGTAAACGGGATAATGGTGATTTATTAAAGATACACATTTTGTTTCTTCAATTTATATGTATCTTTTTTTTTCAAATGGCTATTAAGCTATTAGGACATAAATGCTTACTAATTTGTTTTTTATATACATATTAATTTTTTATTTTTTACATCATTGTTCATTTTTAAACAATATTTGCTTCCCCCACCCCGTCAGGTGTAGTCCCCATAGAGTTTCCTTCACCAATGCACCCATAATGCTTACTAATTTGTACCAAATTAACTAATAAGGAGAATTGTTAAATATTCCCTTGGGCCTAGTATGTTGTGTAAAATCACAGAGGCATGTAGGGTGGTATGACTCAGCATGGTTGAAAACCTCTGCCCTAAGTGAAAACGAACAGGGCGTTTATTTCCCTGGTACCCTGTACATGGTTCAGAGTGAGCCACTGTCAGGGCACAAGTGCCATGGTCAGAGCACTGATTCTCACTCTTTTGTTGGCAAGAACAGAGTGGCACGCAGACCCAAGTGCTGCTGGTGGCCAGCTTGTGATCATGGAAAGCTTCCCTAAAGGGGAGACACCTACGTGAAAAATCACAAAGGACATGGAAGAGTCAGACTAGCACATGGGGGAAGGGCACTGCAGGAAGAGGGACAAGTGCAGCAAGGTTCTGAGATGGTAGCTGAATGAACAGAAAGAGTCCAGGCTAGATCTGCCAGATTAAGTGGCTTAGTGGCACACGAGCGTACATGCATGTGCATGCACACACAATACATTTATATTTCAGGTAGACAACAACTATTTCTTTGGTGTAAGTATGTCCCAGACATTGCATGAGATATACTTACATCAAAAAAGTTTACTTGAAGTCCAAATTTAACTGGGTATCCTGTATTTTAATTCAGCAACTCTATTCCAGGCTCTGCTGACCACAGCAGAGCAAGCAAGAGGAAAATAGTCCAAGAAAGTTCAGGATGGGCTCCTGGGAAGATCCTGCAGCTTGGCAAGGCTAGGTGTTATCCTACGTGCAACGGGAAGCCAGAGATCAATTCTGAACAAAGCTGTGTACCAGCAGATCCAGTAGGGCATGGTGGTTAACTGCATGGACTCTGGATCCAGAGAAGCTGATTTTGGTCCCGGCTCTGCCACTGGTAGCTATGTTTTCTCGGGTGAGCTATTAAACACTCTGTGCTTCAGTTTCCTTATCTATATAATGGGCATGATGAAAGTGATAATGCACCCCCACTGGGTTGTTGTGTGCCAAATACCTAAAAGAGCATCGGAATCAGTCTTCATTGTTGCTAATATGCCCTTTAAGTAGATCCCCGGGTGGCCCTATGGAATGATGAATGGCAGAGAGAGCAGATCAGGAGAGGAGGCAGGGAGTCCATGCAGGAGGCTGCTTCAGCCCTTCAGGAGGGACGATGGTGACTGTGGAGGCAGGGGGAATAGCTTCAGAAGGGGGTGGGTGGGAAGGAGGTAGTTGCTTACACAGGCCTGGGTCCTGACCAGCCGTGGCCCAGCTCCCCATGGCCTGCACGCTTCTCCCTGGCCTGCAGAGGCAGGACTCAGCTTTGGAAGCTGCCATCCCTATGGATCAAAATTGGCTCTAAATGCAAATAAAGAAGGAAATCACAACAATGTGAAGCAGACTTGCCTTCTATTTCTGGCACCTTAGTAACATTAGAAAGTCCTAAAGATTTAAATGGTTTGTCATTTCAGGAAAATTCCATCTCCCTTCCAGAGCGAGGTCAAGCCTGCCAAACTCCTGCCCAAACTGTCAGACATTTCAGCTGTGCATTTTTGCCAAAGAGGGGGCAGATGGGAAACCGCAACTCACTGCTTCCTGCTGAACCTCCAACCCAGGGGTCCAGTCCTGCAGCCCAGCCTCTGTCCCTGTGGGCCAGGGCTTGGCGGCTGGACTCCAGCAGCAACGGCAAGATTCTAGTCTGGGAACCAACAGGGGGAGCCAGAGACTGCTCGGGACAGTGAACATAGCCTGGCCTGGAAGCTTTGCAAAGCTTCCAGACCCAGAATCTGGTCCCAGGAATAGCAAACATGAAGATAATTGTACCTTCAGAAACAGCCCTTTCTCCCTGTGGGCCTTTAGGGAAAAAAAAAATGTAGAGAGCACTACATGCTGTCAAGTAATTGAACAAACTCATTCAGGGCACACCATCATCCCCTCATACACAGAGTATTTTAACAACTTCCTAACTGTCTCCTAGACTCCAGATTGATTAGCAATGTCTGCAATAGGCATAGGTGGGGGATGAGCATGCCAGGTTTATCCATTCATGGACTTGACAAATCTTGGAATACAAATGCCAGTAGTTATTAATTTGATTATTATTAATTAATAATAATTTAATTAATATGATTAGATTATTGATTTAATTATTAATGCCATTATTTTCATTGATTTAAAAAGCTAGTGGTCCCTTGCTGCCTCAAAAAAAAAAAAAGCTAAGCTTGATATTCAAGACATGCCATAGTCTGTATCTTATCCTCCTTGGCAACCTTAATCTTTGCTTATTACTCACTGAACCCTATGCTTCAGCCATACTGTGCCTCTAGCACACCTTCACTATTCTCAACCTACCTTTACTTGCTAGGTTCCGCCTGACTGGACTGCTCTCTCTTCCCCTCTCCAAAGTTTACTAGCCCCAACTAAAGGCCTGTACTTTCAGGGAGCCAGCCCTGATCACCCAGTCCAATTAGCACACCTTCCAATCCGCTTCTACAGCATCTACGTGTTTATTAGCCACCGCGTCTTGAAGACCCAGAAGAATCATCTGTTTTTTGTGCATGTGGAGTTTGCCAATCTAGCCTATAATTTTCACCCATTCTTTCACTCAATAAGATAAGAATCTTATCTTGTAAGCATGACCACCTCCATTTTATAAACAGGGAAATAAAGCTCAGAGAGGTTAAGTGACTTGTCCAAGAACACGCAACTAATAAATGCTAGGATTCAGACTCCAGCCTTCCTGAATTCAACTCTTTTTTTTTTTTTTAATAGAGGCATGTTTTATTTATTTATTTGTTTGTTTGTTTGTTTGTTTGTTTATACATGCACTGGGTACAGTCAGAAGCGCGGGAGGGTGAGAGAATTCACCAGAGCCAGAGCGGGGAGCAGAGCAGGCAGAAGGACCGAAGTACACTGCTGAGGGGAGCAGTGGGCGGCAGGAGAGGTCTGCGTGCCATGTGGGACCCTCCTCAGGTGGCCGGGGAGCAGCCGGGGATCGAGCCGGCGCCGCAGAGGCCGAGGACAGACTCGCAACCCAGCGCTCAACCGCTGCACCACCGGGGAAGCCCCTGAATTCAACTCTTTTGCCCTGCTTCAGGGTTCCTCCCAGGGAGACACCATAGAAGCCCCTGTAGAGGGCAATGCTGAGCCCCAATGGATACGCTTGACACTTCAGGGACACTCAAAAGCTATTTGCGTTATGACTAATGGAGCGCTAATGGGGGAGTGTGACATGCGAAGGCGGATGCTGGACAGGCTTACTGGGCAGTGGGATTTGCCCGTCTCCCCAGTAATCCCAACTCCCAGGAGCCCCCTGATTCCACTGGTGGAAAGCCAGCAAGGCTGGTGATCCACACAGACCATGAATTTTCTGCCTTTTTGTTTTCTGCCTGCCCTCTCTCTTCCCCCAAGCCTCAGTCTGACCATCCTTGGATGATTCAGCCTTGACCTGCTAAGCAGCCACACTGGCTGCTTCAATCACATGGAAGAGCCAGAAATGTCTGTCACTTGTGCCCTCAGTTTATCTTTAGAAGAAGAATGACTGAAAGGACCTCCACTGCCCAGGATGATTGTTTTGACAGGTTTTTATTGTGCATAAAATTGCGTCATTGTTTTGTTTAACATTGAAAGGAGTTAAACTGCTATGAACTTCATGTGCCACCCCCAGTAAACCATTAGGTCCCTTCTGTGTTCCTGACTTTATAAGTCTGTTTCTCTCAGAGGAACATCTGTTGTATACTTAAATGACCTTAGTTCAAAGGCACGTTCAACAAAAAATTCTTAACTCCACTAGGAAGCATTTGCGGGTATCCGTTTCTCTGAGCTGGTCGCAGTATTCAGGGCTTCTCCATTAACAGCTGTGCACATCTGCCCGTGTGGGCAGAGGCCCCTCTCTTTCCGCAGGTCATTTAAAAATGCTCAGGCCTGCTTTTCGGCCTCATTCCCACTCTGACCCAAGCAAGTGAGACTCGCCAAAGTCTCCATTTTATGTGCATCAATAGCCAGGGCTCTACTGAAATATAATTTTTACCCCACGTGCAGAGGGAGTGTGATGAAAGACAAGCAAGGGGTGTTCTGTTAATCCTTGGAAAGAACATGAATGAGCATTAGGAATTTCAAGCAACTTGACAAATGTAGGAAAAACAGACTGTTCTTAGCCAAACACAGAGGAATTTGAGGAGAAAAAATGAGCCTGTTGCAGGGACAGATTATAAGGAGACAACATCATGGAGGCCATAAAAATCTTATTGGCAACAGAGGCGAGGCTGGGCTGTCTGGCTTTCATATTGATTAGCTCATCCTAAAGTTATCCCCATTTACCAGATGAGTCAGCAGACATTCAGAGCTCCTGACTTGACCAGAGGAGAGCCCACGCATCTACCCCCCACCACCATTGAGATGTGGCTCCAGGCTAAATTGGACCACAAGAGTGAGGCGCTCTGAATGTCTCCTCCCTCAGATCCTCTGCTTCGGGCTTGACTCTCAGTGGGTCTTCATGAAGCTAGCGAGTTTCTTTTTTCTTAGCGTTCAGTTTTTCAGAGACTATAACTTCTTGAAGATGCGCTGATGTCAAGTCCATCACGCATCAGGGAAACGCAAAATTTACTTTCTCCAGGAGGCTGGGGAGGTGGGCTGTCCCAGTACAACAAAACCGGGTTTGCTTGGGGGGAACCTCGCTCTCCAGTCTGCCATGGGTCTGTGGCAACTGGGTCCCAAATCAGTTTCGGGCTCTGTCTGGGACCCCTTACCTAAATGGGGTCATGGATTTTCATGCACATGCAAATCTTCGAGTTGTTAAAACGTTTCTGGAAGTTGGTGGATTTCTGCAAGGCAGGTTCATGGAATGGTGCCTTCTTGCAGTTGGGAAAGTCATTGCTAAAAATAGAGGAAAGAGGGATTTTGCCTTATTTGGAGATGGTTGGCCTGAACTGTCTCCTGCTTCCTATGTTATCTTTTAGAGAAAGTTGAAGAAATTTATTCACGAGGAAACAAAAGTGTTTTATAAGGTATAGATCAAATTCCATTGTTAAGCCTTTTAAAGACTGCTGGTGTCTCTTTGTTGGACCAAAATTTCACACGTTTATTCTGTGATGCTGGTGGCATGTAGACTCATCTGGGTCTGAGGGACCCTCAAGTGCTTTGTTTGGTTTGGGAGCCTAAAGCTCTAGTTGAAATAGGATGTGCCCAGTCGCGCTTTCATTTACTTGCCTCTGCGTCAGGCTCCATAATGGCTTGAAGGTGGGTGTAAAGAGGAACCAGTGAGGCCCACCGGTGCCTGGCTGTGGGGAGTAGCCTGGGGCGAAGAAGGGTTCCTAACCTGGCCTGGGGTAAGGGGGTGGCTGCAAGAGCTGAGCTTTGGAGGAATTTTAAAGGATTCGGATGAACAAGATGGGAGAGAATTATAGGGAGAGGAGAGGCACTGGAAAGGCCTGGGGTGCTGCTGGGGGGTATGTTTCAGCAGTTCCTTGGGCCCAGCTGGATGGTGGAGGATGAGGTCGGTGCCTGCAAATACAGAGCCAGCGTGAAGGTGAGGCTGGTCAGGCCCACACAAAGACAGGCTCTGACCCCCACTTGCATGGCTCACCTCACTTCCTAACTCTCCTTCCGGTCCTCTCCATCTATATCTTGATTCATACTTTTTGATATTCTGTTTATCACATTTTTTTGCATTAATTTTGATTCTAAAAATATTGTACTGAAGCATTTATCTTGATTACTGAGCTTTTGGGCATCCCCTTAAATTGTGTGCCTGACGTAAGTGCCTCACTCTCCCCACCTTAGCCCCAGCCCATTCAAGAAAGGAGACCTGGGAAGTGGACAGGACAGAGAGGGGCCCCAGGGGTGGCTGAGCACTTTGCCTCTCATGCTGAAGGCAGTGGGGAGCCACTGAGGATGGTAAAGCAAAGATATGACACCACTCAATGTGCTTTAGAAGTTCTATCAAGAACAGGAGGGTAGAGGGAGCCAGGGGCTGGAAGACCCAGAGGGAGCAAGGCCAAGAATCACAGGGGAAGAATGCTAAGGTCCCGAGTCAATGCTGGGGAAATGGAGTCTGAGATGAGGACCCGAATGGGAACAGCAGACATGCAGGATTTCTCCAATAGTACTAGCACCCAGAGAGCGGGAAGAGAATCCCTGCACCCTCTGATGACAGACAGAGGAAGGCACGGAGATTCAAGTGGACAAATGGCCTGGTTGCAGCTGCCTGGGGTGGGGCTGAGCCTGCTGTGCCCACCAGCCAGGCTGGAGGACCCCTCCTTGCCACAAAATAAGGGCTATCTGCAGAGTCCTAATCACTCCCTGTCACCTCCCGCAATGCCAGCCCAACAGGGGTGAGAAGGCCCTGGGGCTGTAGGCAGGATAGGGGCCCCAGGGCACCACTCAGCTCAGCGCACAGGCAGGCAGGTGGGAGGGCAGGAGGAGGTCTGGTCCCCATTAGGGGCCATTTGCTTGCGGTATCAGGCCAGTGGGGCTGCGGGCTGGTAAACAGGCATGGCCATGGGCTGCTGAGAAGGAGCTGCTGCCTTGAAATCGCTTTGATTGGCTCTAATTTCCCCTGCTCCATGCAGGGGGCCCAAGGGCAGCCTAATGCGTGGTGGCAGCCGTAGCAGCCCAAGATAGGACATCTTTCCCGACTAAGAAAAAACAGAGAATGTCTCCTCTCTAACTGGTCCTTGCAGATAATGCAATTTACTGCCACTAAAATCTTGGTCAATCAAATTCCATCTCCTGCAAGGAGCCGTCCTGCCCTGTCCTGATCCTTGGGGTCTGGTGTCAAGCATCTCTGGGCCCCTTCCTTCCCCATCTCTGCCCTCAAACCCCTACTACTAACCTCTTGGTGTCACTAGGCAGTTCCTACAGTTGCAGAATGGACAGATAGCTCCCCATGGCAGACGTGGTGACAGTGATGGGTGACATGATGATGGATGACACTTCCCTTCTCCGAGCAAGCACAGCTTCACGCCCATATGGCCCTCTGCTCCGTGCTTTGTCCCACCCTCACCCCACCAGGTATGACGTACTCCTCTGAAGATGCAGAGGAAGAACCTGCACCTCCTCCACCACCCCCCAAAAAAGAATCCAGCCTCAGGGTTCCCACCGTGATTCCCAGGCTGCCCACATTGGAGGGAAAGTGGAGAAAGCCTGCTGGCCCGGGGATGACCTTCCAGGCATTGACACTGGGCAGGGGGTACTGTGCGTGTGACTCCAGAGCATTTGTGGCTGGCAAACTTGGGGGCAAACATCTCCCTCCACCTACCCTTCCTTGCTCACTGCTGGCTACTTCACCTATCTCTTCACCCTTCTCCCGCTCTCCTGCCCATCACCGACCACCCTGGGGAGCCCTGACAGCCGGCTGGGCTCCTTGTTTCTTTCTAGGACATTTTTCCAGTTGCTTCTTCTTTATATTCCTCTTATCCATCAACTCTTACCCCGCTCAAGCATCTAATTATTTTATTCTTTATTCAACAATACTTACTAAATAATCAGTGACCATGTGTCAAGGGCCTGCTGGCTATGTGTCAAAGGCTATACCAGGCTCTGGACTGGAAGTCCGGGCTCACACAGGGGATTTCACAGTGGCTGTCCTCTTGTTCCTTGTCATTTTCTCTCTTCTCATAATGGTCACTCTTGGGTTGAGAGGGAGATCAGGGCTGCCCTATAACTACGGAGGAAAGCAGACAGTCCAGTCCTTCAGAGACCATCCGTCTGTTCCTCCCAGGCCTTCCTTGAGATGCAGAGGCCTTCCATGGCACCCCACCTTCCATCTTCCAGGAACTATTCCTGGCCCCATAAGGTTGGGAGTGAATGGGGAGGAGAGCCACTCCTTTCTCAGGCAACTGCATTGTGAGGATGGGTTGGTGGATGGCCAGAGAGAAGCAAGAACAGCAAGAGGCCGGGTCATCCCAGAGTCAGGCCAGAAAGCACTGCTTCCTCCACCCGCCTGGCTGACAGCCCCCGACCATTTCAAAGGGCTTGATAAACAGCTTGGTGGCCTTGTCTCCCCCGCACGCTGTAGCACAGGCTGGGAGAGGCGGCCTCCTAGCCAGCAGCAGCACCAAGGGCAAGGTGCTCCTCTGCTGGGTCAAGGTGTTCCAGGCTCCTTTCTGGGCCTCCATAACTGGCCACCTTTGGCAGCCAAACAGATGCAGCTCCCCCCTGCACCCCACCCGGCCTTTTGAGCACATCTGTTCACAGTTAGGGGTCTGTGCCCATCTGGGAATTTCAGCCAGGCAGCCTGTGCTTAGACCCTCGCATGTGTGTACCTGGGCCTGTGTGCACACATGACAACATACATGCCTGCAGAGACAGCCACTTACATGTATCCACAGGTTCTGCATGTACCCAGATGCACACATATGTGCTCACATCATTGAGAATATTTCAGTCCAGGAATTACATGCACAGTCAAATAGACTGGAGGAGGTGGGAGGAGCACTTTCAACTGAAAAATAAAATATAGGCTAAGGAGGTTCAGAAACAGCTTTAAAAGAAAAAAAGAAAAAAAAGGAAGGCGCTAAGCCAACATCTTAGCACTCCCGATGCTATCGGCAAGGACTGAGCTAACACAAGGGGCTCAGCCCTGCTTCTCTCTCCCTCTGGGGCACACCTGGCCGTCTGTCCTGGCAGGATCCAGCAGCGCGGGATGCAGAATGGCATTCTGTGAAAGTCAGGGTCTGGCCTCAGTCCCTACATCTTTCTGAGGCATGCAGCCCCCGAGCATACGTGGAGTGGGCCTGGCTTCAGCAGGTGGCCAAGGCCAAGGGCAATCATGAACTTGCCCAGACCCAAGGGGACAGAGCTTTTCATGGAGCACCTTTAGAGCTTAGGGCAAGATGGGCCAGCGCTTCCCTCTCCAGCAACCTCGTTTACTCAGTGTTGAAGCTGACCCAGAAAGGGACAGGACTCAGAGTAGCCGGCACAGCAGTCAGGAGGGGAACCTGGGCTCCTCATTCCTTACCCCTCATTCTTCCCTCCTCCTAGCTGTCTATCCTGTAGTCAGGCTAGTGCAGTTGGCTTTCAGGAGGCCCTGGCCTGAGCCAGCAGCATCAAGGGCAGAGGTCACCCTGCCCTGGACTTCCTGGCCTTCCCTAGATGCATTTCTCCAGGTCTGACGTCAACCCTCGTTGGTGGCTGTTTACCTGTCTGTATGGAGGGGCCCGGGGATATTGCAGTGAATATGTGGCCTCTGGGGCCCTGCTGCCTGCGTTCAAATCCTTGCTCTGCTTCAAGTCTGTAGGGAGTTAGGGGGGTTGTGGGGATTCGACTCCATGAGTCGGATTATCCTTCTCTAAAGTAGGAGTGATAATTCCACTCAGCCAGATCCTTATAAGGATTCACAAAGACAGTGCAGGTAAAGTGACTGGGATCCAATTAAAAACTCAGCAAATGTTATTGATCCTGAAGTTAACCCTGATTAAACAAAATTTCCATGCTCCCTTTGCTTTCTGAAGTGGACTCGGCCTGCATCTCCCTATTCCTGGAGATCCAGGAGGGAGGCAAAGGACTTCAGGCAGTGGTTCTAGAATGGTCCCCAGACCATCTCCAGCAGCACCTGGAAACGGACTCAAAATACAAATTCTGACACACAAATTCCCAGATATGCTGAATCAGATACTCTGGGTGAGCCCCCGTACTGTGTGTTTTAAAAAACCCTCCAAGTTCAAATTTGAGTAGATCTGACACCTGCCATGTGTTATCCTTTTGTGGCTACTGTCCAGAAATAGAGTCCACCAGTCTCTGGGGTTAGGATCTGAGTGCCAGCCCTGGTTTCGACAGCCTGTGCCTCAATGATCCCCTCCTGGCCACCACCCTGGCCCCACTGTGCCTGTACAAGCCCATTTGTGGGGGCCTTTAGTGCTCCTGCCTCCAGCCATGTGCACCCCAACCTCTGCCCTGCACTCAGCCCGTGTCCAGCTGGGCCGAGCCCAGGCCTGGAGGGGGAGACTCAGGCGCTTGACTTCAAAGCCTTGTCAGAGTAAGCCAGTTTGCAATGGAGGTCAAAGATAAACTAAGGAACAAATTGGCCAGAAAATGTGCGTGGGGGAGGCTGCCGGCGGCGCACCAGAGGAAAGGGGGCTGGGTCTTGTTCTATGGATGTTTCTAGAGGAGCCTTTCTCACCACCAGCACCACACAGGTACCCTTCAGTGAGGGCAGCTGAGGAGGGAGTCAGGCCCCAGCTGATCGC
Source organism: Talpa occidentalis (assembly GCF_014898055.3). Lineage (NCBI taxonomy): Eukaryota > Metazoa > Chordata > Mammalia > Eulipotyphla > Talpidae > Talpa > Talpa occidentalis. Next base: position 98,272,879 of record NW_023604295.1, read on the forward strand.
ACCCCACCTCACCCCACCCTTGCAAGGGTTTGGGTTGCATTTACTCTGTTCTGACTTTGCTTTGTGTGGCCTCTCAATCTGTCTCTCAGAGCTTGTGGTCAGAGCTGGGATCAACACATGGTTTGACCCATGAGCAGCTTGGCAGAGGTACCATGGCCAGGTGGGAGTGGAAGACGGTCCAGGTGGGTCCCAGCTATCCAGCAGAGGTGCTGCTGTTTATACTGTGTGGAGCTGCCTGTAATATGCCCTGTCCTCCTTGGCTTCAGGAGAATCCTGCATACACCCCTCCTGAGCACCCCACAATTCTCTGCATTGCCACTACCATCCTAGGTTGCTGGACCCTTTCAAGCCTCAGGGATACTCTTTAAGAGCGTGTGAGTGGCGGCCAAGTCTGAGAGTACCTTTTCTGTACCAGAGCAGAGGGATAGCACAAGCCAAGCGTATGCGCTGAGAGCTGGTGGGCATGCCTTGACCTCTGCACCTGAGGGGCCACCAGGAGGCACAGGGCTGCCCGGCGAGCATCAGTGGGGATGAAGGTGGGCACAAGCATGTACAGATGCCACCGGGTGCTATGCACATCCACAAGCATGATCTTATTTAACCCTCAGAGCCCTCTGTCAAGGTAGCTGTTTTTTCCCTCCTCTCCCAAGGAGGAAAGTGAAGCTGCGTGGCTCCAGGTGTCATGAGAAAGTGACAGTGGAGGATAGCAGCCAGGTACCACCCAAAAGACCCCAGACCTCGACAGCCTCAGCTGTGATCCAGCGGCCACAGGCTACTCCTTGCCTGCTCTGCCTGGGACCTAAACGTAGGAGGACCCTCGTGGCTGCACTGTCCTTGGCTGCCACATGGAAGCCATGTGGCATCTTTGGTCATTCACCAAGTCCACATGTGACCACCACAATCAGGATGAGCAAGCGAGGAGTGGCGGTTCTATCTTCATTCCCATTCTCAGATGGGAAAGTTAGCTTCCAGGGGGTGCGCAGCCCAGGTCTGCCCCAATCAGACGGACAGGGCCTGTGTTCAGATGTGCTGGGGTGTGAGTAGGGGCTGGGGCCCTAAGGTGGGGGTGGGGAGCACGCTTTTGTCCTGAGGGTGTTCAACGTTATTTTGAATTAATTATAACCTTAATAGTGTAAAAGCATACAGCATAAAACACTCGTCGATTTCACTCCTCTCCCAGAGGAAACACTGCTGTAAGCTACCTGGCCGCGGTTCCTTCCAGAACATTTCCGAGTACTCACAGACAGCTCCAAGCACCTCTACAGTGTTTTGTTTGTTTCACAAAAATGTTTCATACAACATATGATGTAGTTCTATGACTTACTTCTTTCACTTAACATTTCTTGGAAAGGGTTCCACGCCAGTACATAAAACGTCCACTGCATTCTTTCTGGGGACACAGAAGCTCTCTGGCAATGGAAGCCCTGCAGTCAGTGTACTCACGGAGGCCGACCCTGGGCCCTAGCCAGGTCCCTCATCTGTGGGCTGACGGCTGAAAGTGACCTGACCAGAGGCCCAGGCTTCCATTGGGGCCAAGCTGGTGCTGTGGTCCTCCTGCCTGCATCCCCTGGGCCTCTCACCTCCCCAGCCTCTCAGGACCCTCAAACTGGCTTGAATATCTCCAGTCTAGTTGCACCGACCCACGTGAGGTATTTGAAGTCTAAAGTGCTACCCTTTCTGGGTGTGCTGGCACTGTGAGAGAAGACTTAACCCAAAATGATGCCTAGGTAGGAGCCCAAGGCAGGCAAGTGGCAGATATATGTGCAGGTGTGCAGAGGACACCCAGATCCCTATATTCATGCTCTTTCAGTCTGGACTTCTGCCTTGGGTGAAGATGCCCACTGGCCACTAGGTAGGGCCTAAACACATGGGGTGGGGACACCCAAAGTCCCCCTGGTCTGGGCTAGGCTCCTGGTGGGTATGCTGGCCTCTCTGACCTGTGTCCTTCACAGAGACAGCTTGGATCCAGGGGCCCTCCACCCCTAGCAGCTGCAGACTCCGCTCACCTCTATCTTTCACTCCCTCTTTGCTCCAGGATTGCACAGCTAGGCTCCCACATAACTTCCCTAACCTCCAAGTGCTCTGCAGAATTCTGCTTCCTCTGCCTCTCCCTGCTTGCTGTTCCCTCCATCTGCCTGTATAGCTCAACTCAGGACCCTCCTCTGGACCACTCCTTCACCAACAGGAAGCCCCTACTTGAATCACAGGGAGCTCCTCACATTATAGCTCAGGACTGTACATGTTCTAGTTCAAGACTGTATGCATCACAATGGGACACAGATCAAAGGTCAGGGCAGCTATTCACTGCTGATTCCCTCTGGGCCTCGCAGCTATTCATTCAACAAACACTGTCTTCACACTGGTCAAATGATCACTCACTTCAAGGGCTCTCAGTTTACCCACAAGCTAGACAGTACACCCTGACAGAGGAAAGCTAATGTGCACGTGTGCGTGCACACTGAAGGGCGACTTGAAGGGCATAGCAGAGAGAGGGGAGGAAAGCTTCCTGGAGGAAGTGAAGCAGGAGCCAAGTTCTGCATACTGTGTAGACGTTCTCCAGGAAAAAGAGGGATGGAAGGCCATCCTGAGCATGGTACAGCATGTGCAAAGTCACAGGACACTGAAAGCACCCCTCAGCCACAGCACTGGCCCTCCGCTGGGACATCTCCCTTGCCAGACCGTAGCCCTCGGAGAACAGGGGCCACACGTAACATGCGCACACCACTCGGAAATATTTGCTGACCCAAGGAGTCCTGGCCACTGGAGCGCCTCTCAGCTGGGCAGCAGGCCACATGTCCAGGCCCAGGCACCCACAGCTTGGTTCTATTTGGAGACTCAGTCTTCAGAGAAGAGCAGCTTTTAGGGGAACCAGTAGAAGCACCCAGGACTAATGTCTCAAGCCCTCTGGTCGATATGCAGCTCGTCCTTATCTTTCTGGGTGACATGTGCATGTCACTTTCCCTCTCTGAACCCTAGTTGTCCCAAATTGGGATGAAGTCCTTTCTGATAGAAGACTGCAAATATAATCAGGACAAGACCTGGGACCTTGAGAGACCCTTTCTGATTCCAACATTCTGTGACTTTCACTCCAAGGGCCATCCTTACTTCCCTAGAAGACGTTCTGTACTCCCTTCCCTCTGTATCTCCAAGGCAGGGCGGGGTGGGCAGGGACAGAACTAAGATGCCCCAGTCAGGGACCCTGCTCCCTTTCCACTTCACGTCATCGACTGGGACCTTACCTTCTAGCCGGGTCCCCCAAGCCCCGCAAGCAGACACTTCATCATGAGCCAGATGACCTCTGAGGATTTTGCCTCTCTCACTCCTCAGGGAGACCAGCTGATCTACCCAGAGGCCTGTCCAAAGTCCCAGGCCAGCTGGGTCCAAGTACACAGCCTGGTGCCTGTCTCAGACCTGTCTTCAGTGGGCACTGCCCTGAGGAGTCCCACCACCCAAGGAAGAGATGATCCCACACATAAATCTCCTGTCCTGGCTGCCAGAGGTGCTGGCAGGATAGCCATCCGGAGCAGATGCTGCACACTCAGAGCATCTGCCAGTAACGTGACCTGGCCCGCATTTCCCCTGGAGTGAAGAAAAGAGAAAGCAGCCCCTTTTCTGTGAATGGGGAAAGGGAAATCGCCTTGGTCTGCCAGAATCTTGCCTTCCAGAGGCTCCCAGGGTCTTCTCCCAGGGAGAATGGCTTCCTCTGGGAAGCCTCAGGGATTATGGGATGAGAGTGTAGTATGCCTCGGAGGCAGAGTGGGTGCCAGCAGGTGAGGGGGTGAGCAGACAGCTGCCACCCCTCTGTTATGGGGCCAACATTGAAGAGCCGTTGTGCAGAAAATTGGGGCAACATCCAGGTATATTGATGAGACCCACATCCAGATGGCACTGAGGGACTACTTACAACAATTAGCTAAGGAACATGACTCCACCTGCTATTTTTAGAGGGTACCACATCTGGAGATGGTATCTTTTGACTGGAGATGTCTACACCAGAGGCCAGGGGATTTGCATCATCTTCCATGAATGACTCATCAAGATTTTTCTACCATGTCCTTATGCCTTCAAATGACAAATAATTCTGGTGTTTTTGTGCATGGGGCCTGGCCCTCAAGCAGCCTCCAGTAACACCCTCCTAAGCAGTGGCCAGTGCTATGCTGGAAGGGGATGAAACGCCCCAAGCAGTCTTGCATACTGTAGCCTTGTCTCCCAGCTCTGTCCACAGGTGGTGGTGCTGAGCATCTGGGGGACTGGGCCGCATGTGTGGCCAGGACTGCTTCTCTAGGTTCCTGTGTCTGTTTCCTGGGGATACAGGCTATGTCCCAGGAGGCAGGCCACAGACAGTGAGACCCAAGGAAGAGACATAGACAGATATGAGCGCAAGTCCCAAGTCACTTACTGGAGGATAGGCTGAGCTACTTCACCCCCTGCGCTTCAGCTCCCCATCTGTAATCAAGGAGACCTAACTCCAAGGAGAGGAGCTACACACACTGCAGAGGGGAATGTGAATTTCCACACCCAGGTCCAGGTGACAAAGTTGTGTCTTTCTTTATTTCCCAACCTAGCTTAGCTTTTGCACCCCATGTCCACAGCTGGCAGACAATCATCTAGGCACACACCTTCAGAAAACCCAGCCTCTAGCAGACTTTCTTCATCAGTTCCCAATCAATCTAGTACTCCTTCCTCTCCCTCTCCCCACCTTACCCCAAGGGGAGATGGAAGCCACAGGTGTTAGAGGGAGGGTCCCCTATCTCTCCGTCCAGCAGCCTCTGCCAAGTGCTGGTGCAAGTCCTCGATGCCCGGCTTTGTCCATTGGCATCTGGCTATGCTTTGTCTACGTGCTTCCTGTTATCTGCTTACCAAGTGCACACAGTCACTCAGTGTCTCTCCCGTTCTGATGCAGGATGTCTCCAGGTTTGTCCACCCTGCTCTTCTTACCCCTGCACCCCTGCCCTGCACCTCAGCCCTCTTCACCCCTGCAGAACCCAGCAAATTCAGATGTTCCCGTATCCCTTAGGGGGGTCTTGGTAATCCCTGCCCAACATTTCTTCCCTTTCCCCCTTACCTCCCTGATAACCTCACCCCTCAGAACCTCCCTCCCAAAAGGCTCCCCTCACTACCAATTGACTCTAACCCTCATCCCATCTCTGCAGAAGCCCCAGCAGCAGGACCCCTCAGACACACGTCAGCGCAGGGCTCTGGGCCATGTGCACGTGCTTCTCAGGTCCACACTGTGGACCCTACTGGGAAGTCTCTATGGGTGACTACAGCTCTCTCCTCCAGCCTGGCTGCATGTAGCGCCCCGCTCCCCTGCACCAGGCTGTGCTCCTCTGGGAGCCTCTTCAAACTCTCCGTTATTCTCTAAGGCCTATACAATCAACACTGGTAGCTCTTTCTTTCTCAACTTCTAAAAATGCCCCTCTGTTTTTTTGTAATGATAAAGCAGTCTTGGATATCGAGGTGCCCCCTGGCCAGACAGATAGGACTCAGGAGAGGTTAGTTTGGATCCTGGCTCAGCTGCTCACACTGACCTGGATGGGTTCTCAACCCTCGTTAGCATCAGAGTCCTCAACTCTACATATGAAGAATAACCAGGTCGCCTCCCAGGACCATGGGAAGGTCACCTGCCCTCAGCACAGCACCCTGCATGGTGAATGCTTGGCGGAGGAGCTGCGTCACTATCACTGTAGTCATCTTATGTCTAGTTGATGAAGTCATGCTGGGTGGACTTGCTTCCAGGAGGATGAACACCCCCCCCTCTCCCCACTCAGCCCCTGGTGCTCACCATCAACAGGGTCACCCCATAGCAGGGTCAGCACCGGTGTTGGGGAGAGGCAGGCCACTCACTTCAGGAAATGGGAGAATCAGGGCTCCTGGGAGAAGTCAGACCCCTCCACATCTCTAGGGCTCACCACTTGTCAGGGTGCCATAGAGGAAAACTGGCTCTGGCAGCTCCTTGCCACCCCACACTCCTGCCCATCTCTCACTCTTCCTTCCATCCCCAAACCTTTTTCTATCCTACAAAATTCCCTTGCACGCCCACACCGTCTACCCACCCCTTCCCCTTCCTTTCACTTCTAAAAGTCCCTCTATTTCTTGCAGACAAATCCACCGACCTAAAGTGGCCAATTTCATGTCTACCCAGAAATACATCTTTCTAATCCAGCCCAGAAAAATAGGTGTAAACAAAAGGAAAGGCCTAAAGAGAAACAGTAGCCTACCAAGGCATGTTTTGGGGAAGGCTCTCTGCGCGGACAGAGAGGACAGGGCCCAGCAACAGAGGCTGGGGATTCTGACGTCTACACAGCCCCTCTGTGTGCCGAGTCCTGTGCCCCTTCTTCCCAGGCCATACAGGAGGAGCTGCTCTGGGGTAGATTTGGGTTTGTCAGAAGTCATTGCCTAGGGCCTCAGGACCCGTGGCCATGGGCCTCCAGGGCAGCAAGAGGGTTCCAGGCAGGAGGCAGTGAGTTGTACTCCCCACCAGGCTGCTACCCCTGGGGGTCACACAACTGAGCCATCTTGCGGCACCCAGGATCAACTAGCCAGTGCCTCACCCAGAGCAGAGGAAAGAAGGGGCTGGATTCTCACCAAAACCAACTGAAGCTATCAAGCTTGAGAAAGAGAAACCAGAAGTGGTCAGCACAGTGGAAGGTCCAGGCAGTTAGCAAGCAGCAGGAATGTCCACACCAGCTCACACTTGCATATCTCACTCGATCTTACCTCCATTTGGGGGTAGGAAGGGACTTGTGAGCACTGTAATCAGATGAAAACCAGAAACTCAGAGACACTTGGCTATTTGTCCAGCAGCAGGGGCCACTGGAGCCGTGGGCACACTGGCCTTCAGGTCTAGAATTTCCTACTGAAAAGCTAGTGCATGCATGTGTCAGTAAGGAGATGGCAGTTATTAAGTTAAACCACTTGAGATGGCAATTTTGCTGATCCAAAAGTGTAAAATACCCATCAGTTTATGTTTCAGCCAATATTTAAGGCAGTGTGAGTACTCTAGGGAATACTCTTTGCCTCCCCCCAAATCTCTCTGCTCTGGTACCTGATTCTACCTAGAGTAGTTTTTTCTGTTTGTTTGTTTTTGTTTTGGCATCTCATCCTTATAAAGTACAGGCACCCATAGGAGTAAACAGAAAGACAAGAAGGGTCACACACACACTAGTATAAATTAGTTCAATAGGCCAAGCAAGAGGAAGAGCTCTGAGGACATACTAGGCTGCTGAAAGGAGAGCACAAGTGTGGATTTGGAAGGGAAGGCAGAACTGGCCTTGATAAGAGGGGTCCAAGAAGGCTGTTGAGTTACATAGTTTCACTGTGATACCCACATTCCTGGGGATAAAGATTTGCTGAGTTCCTTTGACAAGCCACCTAGATTCTCTGAGCCTCTGTGAGTTCCTCTGTTCATGGAAACTGACCATCCCGCTGATCATTCAAAACAGGGCACAGAATGGCCTTGGGAAGTGTGAACAGAAAGGGTCTTCCCTGCCAGACCCTGTCCTTGTGACAGCTGGGACTTCTGCCCCAAGGAGATCTCAAAAGCAGTCCAGGTCTGAAATTTCCCTGAGTGTCCCCCTCTGCTCACCTCCAGGGGCATACCCAGCCTTCAGTAATCACAACTTTCATTGACTGTATACCTACTATGTGCCAGCTTTGGATGTAAAGCATTCTCCCCAGTTTCCAGATGAGGAGTTAGAGAGCAGAGAGGGCAAGTATCCTATGGGGGCCACACAGTCTAGAAAGAGTCAGAGATAGGATTCTATACTCATGTGGCTGATTCCCATGTTCCTACTCCAAATCTTTGGTCCTGCCAGCCAAGGGGCTATAGCTGGTCTCTCTGGGGCAAGAAGAAGGAGACTAGAGCATCCTTCAAGCCCCTGGGCAGCAGGGGAGTATACATACAATAGAGAGTATGCTCTCACCTCTCGGAGAACACCATCTCACAGAACACTGGGGATGTGAACAAGCTGGGGCACACGTTGGGGCCATGGCCCTGGCACACACATTCAGGCCTATGGTTCTGGGAGAGGGTTTCAAGAATGGCAGAATAGAATCCATATTTTGAATTATCACAGACCTAGGGTCGAATTCTAACTCTATAGCTGCATATTTGGGGGAAGTGGCTTAACTTTCTAATCTCTAACTTGTCCATTTATTTTTTTTATTTAAATATTTTATTTTACATCTTTTTTCATCTTTGCACAATGTATGCATTTTCATTGTGGTTATATTCCCCATACAATTGCACCCCCCCCTTATTTTGACTCTAGTCCTTCCTTTCCCTGCCCCTCCCTCACCACCCCCCCCCCGCCATTTAAAGCCCTCCTCTCCAAGCTCTCATAAGGACAAGTCAGGACTCATGCATATGCATACAATGTTCAGCATAGTGCTTGGCTCCTAGCAAGTGCCAAGTAGATAGGAATAATTTTTTAGTCCCAGGATACACAATTTATGTTCCAGGGCAAACGCAATTTGGCTTAACCAAGAAGAGAAACAAGGGCATGGAGATGCCTCCTGAAGGGGCTGGGAAGGTGAAGCTCAGGGTCTTCTTTGTGAGAAATGACTTGGTTAGGTATCATTAAGTTCTCCTCTGACCAAGAATTCTTCAAAGTCCTACTATCGCTAAACTATGGAAACAACCTAAGTGCCCAGAACAGATGCGTGGATCAAGAAGATGTGATACATCTACACAATGAAATACTACTCAGCCATCAAAAAAGATACATTCATGCCATTCATGGCAGCATGGATGGAGCATGTAAGAATAATGCTAAGAGAAATCAATCTGAAGGAGAAAGATAAATACTAGATGGTGTCACTGTTATCTGGAATATAAAATAATTAAATTAATAGTCAGTTAAAGACAAGCTAAAAACTAACCTTTGATAACTGACTACAGAACTGAGATACCAAGAGGGCAGGGGCAGGTGAGGGGAAATATCAGGAGGGAGAGAGGCATAGTGGTCTGTGGTGATAGAGTATGGGTGAGTTGATGGTGGGTACACTATGGTAGTATACCTGATGGGGATACCCCATAGTTACCTCAGTTAAAAATAAACAACCCAAATGCCCAAAAATAGATGACTGGATCAAGAAGATGTGGTACACATACACCATGGAATATTACTCAGCAATCAAAAAAGATAAACTCATGCAATTTGCAGCAACATGGATGGCACTAGAAGGGATCATGCTCAGCGAAATAAGCCAGAAAGAAAAAGAAAAATACCGGATGGTCTCACTCATAGCAGGAATCTAGAAAACTTAAATAAGGGACCAGGAAAATGAGTAACTATAAGAAAGTGAAAATCAAAATCAACAAAAAACTATGAACCAGAGACATTCTATGGGGGGTAGGGGGCAGGAGGGGAGGGATTGGGGTCAAAATAAGGGGATTGCAATTGTATGGGGAATATAAAAATAAAATTTATTGTTAAAAAATAAATTAACTAATTTAAGGAAAATAATAAAAACACCATCAACTCTTAAAAAATTGAATTCTTCAAAATTCTTCAGTGTGGTTGCTACCTCTCAACAACACTAAAAAAGTGAATAGATGAGGAAACATTTACTAAGAAGTAAAGTAACTTGCTATGTATCACATAGCTGAGAAGCAAACAGAAATGAGCTTTAAAGTTAGGTCCTCCTAAAACTCAAATATTAATCCTTCCCCTGTGCCATGCTGTCCTGCCCCATATGCCATGCTGTCTCTGAATTCAGAGACACATCTAGCCCCCAATTTAGCCACATCTCTTCTTTTCAGAGGCTCATAGCCATTAATAATAACTCTATAGGGTCCCATGTTCCATCTAGTTCACTGCTCTATAATTGTTGAGGCTTACCCCTCATTTTCACATCCACAATGGCTTCTATTGTTCCAGCCATTATATCTATACATGAAGCGGCTATTTGTCTATTTGGGGGGGGGTAAGTTTTATTGAGGTATAGTTTACCTAAAATAAAATGCACACATTTAAAGTATAGAGTTTAATGAGTTCTGACAAATCTAAACACCCACATCACCACCATCTCTGTGGCAATAGGACATTTCCACTTTCCTAGAAAATTCTTACAACCTCCTTTGTAGTCAGTGTTTGCCTTTGGCATTACTATAGATTAGTTTTCCCATTCTAGAACTTAGTATAAATACACTCATTTGGTATGTACTGTTTGGATTCTTTCACTTAGCCAGCTTTTGAGGTATAGCCATGTTGTGCATATCAGCAATCTGTTCCTTTTTATTGCTGAATAATATTCCATAATAAAGATGAATCATTGTTTATCCAATTCACTTATTGATAGCATTCACTTATTTCCATTACTTCCCTCTTAGGAGACTTTCCAGAAGTTTCAATGGGCAAAAATTGTCACATGGCCATACCTAGTTACAAGGAAGTTGAGAATGCAACTCTTTAGTTGAAAATCAGCTGGAGCTGTTTTCTAGGAGGAAGGGGAAAGTGGATTTTAGGGACAACTAAGTCTCATGTGGCAGACCAAGAAACCAAGATCCAAAACATTGATTTCCCAGAGTTATTCAGGCTCTCATACCAGAGGTGGCTCCAGGCTTGAGAACTTTTCAATCTGTCCCTAGCAGATCACTTTACATTCAGTGGGAAGAACTCACTGGTCCATGTTCACATTCTGGGGTGCTAGGAGAGGACAAAGGAGCTAGATGGCATTGGAAAAGGGTTCAATGTTGACGCTGTGGAACACTCAACAGAGAGCATGGTATGTAGCAGGCCCTTACCCAGCCACCTAATTCATACAGCCATCCTGTGAACTAGTTACTCCTATTAGTCCCATTTCTCAGATTAGGAAACTGATAGTCAAATTCAGTCATTTGTCTGAGGTCATGTAGATAGTAAACAGCATCTATGGGGGTCCAGACCTTCAGCAATAAAGGCAAGTTCTGCCCACAGAGAGAAATATACTTTTGCATTTCTCAACATCCTTCCTAACAGGTAGAGGAGGTTCTCTCTTGAGATTCATAAATAAACAATCTTTTCAGAGCCCCATCTGTCAGCCTCAGGGGCCCGCCACAGACCCCTACTCTCCTAATTCACTCAGGACTTTTTCTCATAACTCTACTTTCCTCCATTTCATGCCTATAACGTATTAACATAAACAACGGTGCTGACAGCAGCTCAGCTCTAACTGGCTCATGCTGGAATCTGACTGATGATTTTCATCAGGGAAAAAGACTAAACAGGTTAAGATGATTAAATTTTCTTAAACCTACAGCTAAGCCTAATCAAAGCCATTTGTGCAGAGGTGTGTGTGTGTTTTCCTTTGCTGGAAGGTTGATTGGCAGCTTCAAATAGATGAGTAGGACTTCTGGGAGAACAGAGTTAAAGTAAAGCATTTTCCTCAAATCTCAGACATTAGCATAGGCCACTTCCACTTCCCTGACTAGGCTGAAACTATCATTTTTCCTGGGAAACATATGATGATGAAAATGAAATTCAGAATGTCTACATTTCATCCTCTCCATGTCCCCCTACCCCCACCCCCGTTGAGTCTTTTATAATTATAGCTGTCTGTGTGGAATGAACAGGGAAGGGCCATAGCTTCCTTATTTTCAGGAGTTTGAGGAGTCAGGAACCTCTTAAAACAATACTAACTTGGGCAAAGCCTTTCCCCTCTCTTGCCCCTAGCCTACCTACCTATAAAATATGAAGGCTAGCCCTGAGGATCTCCTGCTTATCACTCCAAGATACAGGAGTAAGGGAACGGCAAATGGAGCCTGGAGGGAATCAGCTTCTGCTTGTGTGATGTTCTTTGTCACATAAGCCTCATATGTTGAGCTTCATTATGTTATAGGACTTTTTGACTAGGTCACAAAGCCTACCTGAATACTGAAGAGGCTGATGTGATGGGGGCACACACAGGTAACTAGAGAAAGGAGGAGCAAATTTGTATTTGTAGTTCTCTCTAGGATATTACTGGCTGGCTCTTTTGCCCTATATAATATCAGACAGCAAAATGTTGATGACACCACCTACCTACTAGGAATGCATTTGCAAAGACACCTGCTCACTGCACAGTATAGCTCCTGAATTATGGCTATACACCCCATGGCTGACTTCTTCAACCCCTTTTGTCAGCACCACTCTAAGTGCCCTTCTCATAGTTTCCCACTATTTGGTTCCCCTTTCCCCAGTAGGCAAGTCCTATCAAAACAGCTTGACCCAAAGGAAATGCTCATATGAGGCTGCTCTACTGCCACAGCTTTGCCTTCCCCCTACCACCATGGACCACTCTGTTTTCGGGTCCCTAGTAAGAAATAGGTGGCAGTCTCTGTGTTCACATTCAGCCCTAAACTGAAAGTAGTGAGTGCCATGATTACTCACTGCCCCTCCCTCTTCATGCAGGAAGATATCCCAGGGGTTTTGGAAGCTTAGCAAATGTCCTGATAGCAGTTAATGCCAAACTTCCCTTCTGACGGTCCACTCCCAATTTCTGCAAGTACTTCTGAGGTTTTGTTGACTTGTTTAGGGGGAGCAGCCTCACTTCTCCATGGAGTAATAGAGATGAAAGGACACAAAGACTCATAAATTCCTTTCAAATACCAATCTTTTATGTAGATTAGAGATAGATGATGGGGTGAGTAGCCAGTGAACCATTTCTGCTGCCTTTTAGTAATCTACAAAAATGTAGCTATCATCTGACTTTTTAATGTATTTTTCAACTTTGGGGCTTTGGTCAATCTCCTAAAACATCAATATTATGTCACATAATTTTTAGAGCTTTTCCCAATGCTCCCTCCTAGAAAATGAAGAGTAAACTCTTTTTTTTTTAGAATAAATTTTATTTTTATATTCCCCATACAATTGCAACCCCCCCATTCTGACCCCAATCCCTCCCCTCCTGCCCCCCACCCCCAAAAAGTGTCTCTGGTTCATAGTTTTTTGTTGATTTTGATTTTCACTTTCTTATAGTTATTCATTTTCCTGGTCCCTTATTTAAGTTTTCTAGATTCCTGCTATGAGTGAGACCATCTGGGATTTTTCTTTTTCTTTTTGGCTTATTTCGCTGAGCATGATCCCTTCCAGCGCCATCCATGTTGCTGCAAATTGCATGTGTTTATCTTTTTTGAATGCTGAGTAATATTCCATGGTATGTATGTACCACATCTTATTGATCCAGTCATCTATTTTTGGGCATTTGGGCTGTTTCCAAAGCTTAGCTATTGTAAACAGTGCTGCTATAAACATAGGGGTGCAGGTGCTCTTTGGAGTGGATGTTTTTGTGTCCTTTGGGTAAATACCTAGGAGTGGAATTGCTGGATCATATGGAAGCTCTATGTTTAGTAGGTCCAGAAATCTCCACACAGCTCTCCATAGTGGTTGGACCAGATTGTACTCCCACCAACAGTGCAGGAGAGTTCCTTTTTCTCTACATCCTTGCCAACATTTGTTGTTGCTAGTTTTTTAATATGTGCCATTCTCACTGGTGTAAGATGGTATCTCATGGTAGTTTTGATTTGCATTCCCTGATTACAAGTGATGTTGAACATTTTTTCATATGCCTGTTGGCCATTTGCATTTCCTCTTCAGAGAAGTTTCTTTTTAGCTCTTCTGCCCATTTTTTGACTGGATTATTTTCTTTGTTGTTGTTGAGTCTCATCCGTTCTTTGCAGATTTTTGTGATCAGTCCTTTATCATTAGTGTTGGGTGCAAAAATGTTCTCCCAGTCAGTGGGTTTCTCTTAGTTTTTTTTATTGTCTCTTTTGCTGTGCAGAAGCTCTTTAATTTGATGTAGTCCCAGCTGTTTATCTTTGTCTTCACTATCACTGCTTTGGGTGATGTGTCTGTAAAGATGTCTTTGATGTGCAAATCACGTAGTGTTTCGCCTATATTTCCTTCTATATTTTTATGGTTTCAGGTCTTATGTCTAGTTCTTTAATCCATTTTGAGTTGATTTTTGTGTATGGTGTGAGGTAGTGGTCAAGCTTCATTCTTTTGCATGTAGCGACCCAGTTTTCCCAGCACCATGTATTGAACAAACTTTCTTTGCTCCAATGCATAGTCTTTGCTCCTTTGTCAAAGATTAGTTGACCATAATCTGTGGGTTCATTTCTGGATTTTCTATTCAATTCCTTTGGTCTGTGTGTCTGTTCTTGTTCCAATACCATGCAGTTTTGATGATTATGGCTTTGTAGTATAGTTTGAAGTCTGGGAGTGTGATGCCTCCATTCCCTTCTTTCTTTTTCAGGAGAGCTTTGGCAATTCGGTTTTTTGTGATTCCATATGAATTTCATCAATAATTGTTCTATTCTTTGAAGAATGACATTGAAATTTTGATTGGAATAGCATTGAATCTGTATATTGCTTTTGGTAGGATGGCCATTTCAATAATGTTTATTCTTCCAATCCATGAGCAGGGAATGTCTTTCCATTTCTTTGTGTCTTCTTCTATTTCTTTTAACAGTGTTTTATAGATTTCTTTGTATAGGTCCTTTACCTCTTTTGTTAGATTTATTCCCAAATATTTGATTTTTTTTGTTTCAATAATAAAAGGGATGGTTTTTTTGATTTCTTCTTCTTCAGATTTATTGTTTGTGTATAGGAAGGCTACTGACTTTTGTGTGTTGATTTTGTATCCTGCCACTTTACTGAACTGATTGATGAGTTGAATTAGTTTTTCTGTGGAGTTTTTGGGGTTCTCTATGTATATTATCATATCATCTGCAAATAGTGATAGTTTGACTTCTTCTTTTCCTATTTGGATTCCTTGGATGTCTTTCTCTTGTCTCACTGCTCTGGCTAGGACTTCCAGTATTATATTGAAAAGCAGTGGTGAGAGTGGATATCCTTGTCTTGTTCCAGATCTTAATGGAATTGCTTTCAGCTTTTCACCATTGAGAATGATGCTGGCTGTTGGCTTCTCATAGATGGCCTTTATGATGTTGAGGTATGTTCCTTGTATCCCAAGAATTTCAAGGGCTTTTTATCATGAATGGGTTTGCACTTTGTCGAAAGCTTTCTCAGCATCTATTGATATTATCATATGGTTTTTATTTTCTTTTTGTTGATGTGTTGGATAACGTTGATTGATTTTCGGATGTTAAACCATCCTTGTGTCCCTGGAATGAATCCTACTTGTCGTGGTGAATTATCTTATGGATACATTGTTGGATTCTGATAGCTAAATTTGTTGAGGATTTTTGCATCAGTGTTCATTAGGAGATTGGCCTGTAGTTTTCCTTTTTGTGTTGTCCTTATTCGGTTTTGGTATTAGTGTAATGTTGGCTTCATAGAACGTGTTTGGTATTGTCTCTTCCTTCTCAATTTTTTGGAAGAGTTTTTGAAGGATAGGCACCAATTCATCTCTGAATGTTTGATAGAATTCATTTGTAAATCCATCAGGTCCTGGGCTTTTGTTTTGGGGAGGTTTTTGATTACCATTTCAATTTCGCTGCTTGTAATTGGTCTGTTTAGGTGTTCTATTTCTTCTTTATCTAGCTTTGGGTGATTGTAGAGTTGTAGGAATTTGTCCATCTCCTCTAGATTGTTGAACTTGTTTCCATACAACTCTTCATAGTAGTTACTGATTATTCTTTTTATTTCTGCTGTGTCCGTTGTGATTTCTCCTCTTTCATTTCTGATCCTGTTTATTTGTGCTTTCTCCCTTTTTTCCTTTGTGAGCCTGGCTAGGGGTTTGTCTATTTATTGATTTTTTCGAAGAACCAGCTCTTGGTTTCATTAATCTTTTGGATTGTTTTTTTAGTTTCAATTTCATTTATTTCTGCTTTGGTTTTTATTATTTCTTTTCTTCTACTGGTTTTGGGGTTTTTTTGTTGTTCTTTTTCTAGATCTTTGAGCTTCGAGATTAGGTTGTTTCTTGAGTTCTTTCTTGTTTCTTGATGTGAGCTTCTATTGCTATATATTTTCCTCTTATTACTGCTTTTGCTGCGTCCCATACATTTAGGATATTGGTGTCCTCCTTGTCATTCAATTCAAAGAATTTTTAATTTCCTCTTTGATCTCCTCATTAGTCCAGTGGTCTTCCAGTAGTGTGGTTTTTAGTCTCCATGAGGTAGGAAAGTTCCTTGCCTTCTTTTTATGGTTTATTTCTAGCTTGATGCCTTCATGGTCAGAAAAGATGGTTGGTATGATTTCAATCTTGGTGTATCTGTTGATGTTTGTCTTGTGCCCCAGTATGTGATCGATCCTGGAGAATGATCCGTGTGCGCTTGAGAAAATTGTGTACTCCGTTTTTTTGGGGTTTAGTGTTCTATAGATGTCTGTTAAGCCCAAATGCTCTAGGTCCTTATTTAGAGCTTTAGTTTCTTTACTTATTTTTTGTCTTGTTGATCTATCCATTGTTGATAGTGGTGTGTTGAAGTTTCCCACTACGTATGTGTTTTCTCTGATGTCTCTCTTTTCAGAGATGACAACAGTTGTCTGATATATTTTGGTGCTCCTTCGTTTGGTGAGTATATGTTAATTAGTGTTATTTCTTCTTGAAGTATTGTCCCTTTGATCTAATGTAGTGACCGTTGGGATCCCTTTTTATTTTTTTGATTTTGAAATCTGTTTTATCTGATATAAGTATAGCTGTTCCTGCTTTCTTTTTTGGTCCATTTGCTTGTAGGATTGTTTTCCATCCTTTAACTTTGAGTCTATTTTTATCTTTTGTAGCTAAATGTGTTTCCTGGAGACAGCAGAAGGTTGGGTTTTGTTTCTTAATCCAGGCTGCAACTCTGTGTCTTTTTATTGAAGAGTTTAGTCCATTTACATTTAGGATTAATATTGATATGTTAGCATCTGTATTTGCCATTGTGTTTGTCTTTCCTTTGATTTTATTTATTCTTTTAATATCTTTTTTTTTTTCCTTGCCTTCTTTCGTTGTTATTCATCCCTCTGAGGTTCTGGCTTTAGGATTCCTTGTAGTATTTTTTGGAGTGGGGTTTATTGGTAATGAAGTTCCATAGTTTTCTGTTTGTCTGGGAAGGTCCTTATTCTTTCTTCATAGAGGAAGGAAAGCTTTGCGGATAGAGTATTCTTGGTTGACATCTGTTTTCTTGGAGTCTGTTGACTATGTCCTTCCACTCTCTCCTTGTCCGTAGTGTTTCTTCAGAGAAGTCTGATGTCAGCCTGATTGGTTTTCCTTTGAATGTTATTTGTTTCTTCCCTCTTGTCAGCTTCATTATTTTTTCCTTGTCCTGGATTCTTGGAGCTTCACTATTATGTGTCTTGCTGTATTTTTCTTTTTGTCATGGAAGTTTGGTGTTCTTCTTGCTTCTTGTATATCAATTTTCAGCTCCTTCTTCACATTTGGGAAGTTCTCTTCAATTATCTCCTGGAATATTTTCTCTGTTCCTACATCTCTGTCCTCTCCTTCTGGTATTCCTATAACTCTTATATTTCCTTTCCTCATGGTGTCCGATAGTTCCCGAAGTCTCCTCGTTCTTTTCCTTCGTACTTCTCTTTCCTTTTCTGTTTTGGTTGTTTTTATTTCTGTGTCTTCAAGAGAACTTATTCGTCTTCCATTTCATCTATTCTGCTTTCATTGCTTTTCCCAGAATTCTTTAGTTCTTCCATTAGTTCTTTGATCTCCTGCATTTCTTTTACTTCCCTCTTTAGGGACTCAATTTCATTCTTCAGATCGTTGATTATTTTCCCTTATCATTGTTTCCTTTATGAGTTCTGTCATTTTTTTAATCATGGCAATTTTAAATTCTCTTTCTGGAAGGCTCAGAAGTTCTTCCAAGTTACTGTCGTTGCAATCTGGGGGCTGGTTTTCTTTTTGTGGTGTGCTTCTTTCCTGAGGAGTTGCTATGTTGCGTGTGGTTCTTCTACTCCCTACTGTCTGTTTTGTAATTTGCCGTATGCGTTGGGACACTGTGTTGCTGGGACTGGCCAGCATCTTGGGTGAGCTTCTCTGCTCCCCTCTGGCTCCTCCGGGAGCCATCTGTCAGTTTCAAGCAGTCTTTACTGAAGAAAGGTCCCTGTTCTAAAATGCCGATGTGGGGACACACTCCCCTGTGCTCCTGGTCTGCCCTGGCGGTGGGTTCCCTCTCCCCCTCTGGGCTTGGACTGCAGGCCAGAGGTGTTCTGGTGTGGGTGAACTTCCCAGCTCACCTCTGGCTCCTGAGGGAGCCTTCTGCAGGCAGTCTTTACTGAAGAAATGTCCCTGTTCTAAAATGCGATGCGGGACACACTCCCTGCGTGTCCAGTCTCAGGCACACTCTTCTGCGCACCTGGTCTGCCCCGGCTTTGGGTACTCACTCCCTTGTGGGCTCAGACTACTGGTCGGCAGGGGCCCGGCATGGGCTAACTTCCCAGCTGGCCACTGGCTCCTCCAGGAGCCTCTGCTGGTTTCAAGTCGCTAGGTGGTGCCAGAGATCTCTCCTAGAGCCCTTGGGGAGCTTTTTTTTTTTTCACCCGTGGGACAGGAAACAGAGCGAAATGGTAGGGTAAACCTCAACGGCTTTGGGGTGCTGTGTCTGCCTTGTGCCCCACCGTCGTGGAGAACCCACGCCCCGAATTTTGTGCTCCGGATCCCAGTTCCAAAGCCTCAGGTCCAGGACGCGGGCTGTAGCCCAGTTCAGTGTCCACAGATGGCGT